>NC_056749.1:207701717-207999217 GCF_019279795.1 Protopterus annectens
TCTAGCATTTAAAAAGGATAATCCAGCGACAATATGGTGTTCTAGACGTGTCCTAGGTTTCTCTCCAGTCTCACTTATGCAACATGGATATTTTTGTCCTGCACAATTGCAGAACTTATAAAAGTGTTACGCTTTGTCTCTGAATCCCTACACCCTTCACAAAGCTGCTAATTTGTACTTCACTATGCCCTACTTGACTATAACTCTCAGCATATGTCTTTTGTAGTTTAATATCTTGCTAGATATATATATTCAGTAAATGTAAGTTTCAGGCGAGCAGACGTTTACTGTTGCTTATGTTAAGCCTGTTTTCGGTATGAGATTTTTTTGTTTTTGTTTAGCAGACGGCTGTCAATGTTTTTGCTGTATACAATTTGAAATAATCATTTTAAATTAAATCCAAATCTCAGGATCATCGTAAAAGTAAAGAAGAAAATAGTATTTATACCAACAGGATTTGTTACGTTTTTACTGTAATTGGGGAGAGAGAGAGAAAACCAAATGGCATTTTGGTACAGATGGGGGCGGACTGGCCCAATGCCTAGGGCCCCAGATGATGAGGATCTGACTCTGGTAAGACCACAACTAGAAAAAAAATGAAAGGCCATAAAAAGTAATTTTTAATCTGTACAAGATGTATGAAGGCTTTTCCAGGAACAGCAGGGTAACATATCTATGCCTAATTTTATGGCTACTGACTGTCCTTTGACAGATATCAAAAGAGGGGAAACCTTATGTCAAAATGCAATAGCCTCTTGAGGAAGATATGGGATTTAATGAATTAGAAGGGTCCTGCATTTTTAACCTTTGTTAGTAACTCCTGATCTAAGTAAAAAAGCTTTAGCTTGTATACCAACATATTAGAGGTAGGTTTGGGGCAATGTTAATCTAAGGCATTCGGGATGAGAAGTACCCTGTAGGCTATATAATTGGAAAGCTGAAAAATGCAAAAAGGAAATACTCAGCTATTGAAAGTGTGTCTACCAATGAAGTTGTCTTTTGGTGCCTTGAAATAACATTTGTTAGGCAGGCATGTCAGTTTTGTAACAGATCATTCCCCTTTGCAATGGTTAAAGAAGCAGAGGGATGGCAATAAAATGTATGGATGTGAGCACTATCCCTAAAACCTTTTCAGTATACACAGGCCAAGCCTAGCAAACAGAAATGATGATGGACTATACATGTCCTGCAATCCATTGTAATCATTCTAAAACCCCTATTTTGTGTTAGAAGGAGTAGCTATAACATATTGCCAGGAAAATGTTTAATGTTCCTTTAAAGAAATGCAATGAGCTTTTGTAGTGCACAGCTGTATGGAGCATGGACATGTTATCTTGGTAACCACTGAGAGAATAAGGCCTTACTTGGCAACTGAGGTTACATATAAGTCAGTTGCTTGAAAGCAGCCAGCCATGAAGCTCGAACATCATTGGAGGATAATCTGAAAGAAGAAGAACTTGGGAGCATGGAATAGGAGAGTCACACCAGGGCTAACCTGTGGAGCGTACCATGTAGAAACCCTTGCTTACAGAGGAGGAAACTGCTTATGAGACAGTCCTACAGCCTATGATGTTTGGCTTTTAAGACAGCCTGTATTCTTGAATAACTGTGTGAACTGTCAAATCTTGGACAAAGACACATAAGGATCTATGTTTTTTGTTTGTACCTGCAAAGCCACAAGGACTCTGATTTAATTTTTCTTCTAACTTGGGACAATAAATCTGTATTTTAAGTACACACACATATTCTTCACTTGCTTAAACCCAATCTGTTGACAGACCACAGTCTCACAGCTGAGGTACTCAATTTCCAGACAGCTTGCAAAGGGCTGACACTCAGGTATTCAATTTTAAGCAATGTAAGTATGGTAGGTGGGGGTTGTAGAGAGTAGGAGCAAGTAAATGTTTTATGGTTCAGTTTAGGGAGCAACTGGGAAATCAAGAGAGTTTATTATATGGAGAGGATTGAGATTAGGATTAAGGTGCATGGGTTGAGACTACAGTGTGTGATCAACTCAGAGTGTTAGATATAGGGAGCAATGCTGAGATTAGGTATAAGGAGTGATTGGGAGTTTTATGTTTAGGGAACAGGATTTTCGATTAGGGTTGGGGATGACTGGGTTCACTTGCAGTAGACCTCATTACGTATAAATATTTATATTGACTTCGAGATTCTGTAGCAAAATATGCAATAAACATGTATATAGTTTTCCTTAACAGTACATAGCAAAATGCACACTGCTTCCCTGATGAACTCACACCAACAGCAGTTAAATAAGCTCCACTATGAACAACTGCAGAATGTTCTTTCACCTCACTCTGACCTCATTGCCTTAAATACTAAATTACCTGTTTTAACTTTAATTTGATTAGGTTATTGTATTCACAGTTCTCTTTCTGTCTCTCACACACACACATCCATACATCCTCACATCACCTTTCAATTTTATGAGCCTTTTTTTGAGCTGAAACCAGTTTGGTAAAATTCATGTTGAAGCAGCTAAATGATTCTTAAAATAAGTCATATAAAATGTAAAAAACAAAAAATGTTAGTTTTATCTGGGCAGGCTTTCTCTTTCTCTGAGGTCCTTTTTTTTACCAAGGTATCACAGTTCCCTTCTATTGATACATAAAAAATAAATATTCACAAGCTTCTAAAAATAAATAAATACAATTCTTTGCTGAAATAAATTGCATACATACATACAAGTATTTCAAGCATGAGCATTAATGCTCTTCTAGCTTGCCAGTATACCAAACCACTTGTTTCCATAATAAATTAATTATTCAGCTTGATAAATACACAGACAATGGAAAGTGTTTAAGAGGGAGCTGGCCTATAAGAAAACCCTGACTATCCAACTGTTTCCTGAATAACAGCTGGCTAAGTAGGCTACTTAAATCTGTCTACCAACACCTCAGTTCAGACATTAAATGGTCAAAACCAATACAAATAATGAACTCACTGAAGAGAAGCAGTTCATAAATAGCAAGGTCTAAGCAAGTTCTTTTGAAAGTTGCTGCAGGATCCAAAAGTCCCTGGAGATGATAATTTCCGACATATGTCGGGTTGCACAACATGAGTCAACACTTGGAGTTAAGGAGTTAATGACGTTATGCAGTCAACACAATTCTTTCAAATTGCTTTCCTCTGCAATGAGTCTATACTTTCCAGAAAGCCCTATATATAACAACTGACTTCTGACAAGGAAAATACAGCGTCTCTCAGAGTATTTGAAAATACAGTTTCATTTATGTTTACATTGCAGCTTCCAATTAAAACCAATTATGTGCTCTGCATGGTCTTTGTTCACATACCTTTCCACATCAGAAAGTAATAATCTATATACAACATTTTAATATTTTATACTTTTGCAACACCTTTACAAAATGCAGATTTCTTTTTATATTTCATGTACATTTTCCCCTTCTACTACATCTCTTCAGAAAAAAAAATAACCATGGAATTTGGGTCACCTCCTTCCAGTGAACCACCTGAGAAAGATAATCCAGGGAGGAAATTATTTTTGGCACACCAAATCAAGATCTTGGAAGGATTTGGAGAGATAATTCAAAATTTGATAAAAGAAAGGAAAAGAATGGAGAGCATGGAAAAGTAGCCCCATTGAAACACAATAGTTCACAATACATACCAAAACCTGTAAACTAACACCAGAATAAAAACCACAATACATACCAAAACCTGTAAACTAACACCAGAATAAAAAACACAATACATACCAAAACCTGTAAACTAACACCAGAATAAAAACCACAATACATACCAAAACCTGTAAACTAACACCAGAATAAAAACCACAATACATACCAAACCCTGTAAACTAACACCAGCATAAAAACCACAATACATACCAAAAGTTGTAAACTAACACCAGAATAAAAACTAACAAAGCAAAAGCCTCATACTTCAGATCCATCCAACAGTCACAACTAGGCCATACCACAAGGTGTAGGACAGCAATAAAGCAAGTCAACTCACCTAAAATATTCTCCAAACTAACAAGTCTTCACTACAGCTCAACATTCTTAAACAAATGCATTATTTAAACCCAGTCCTTCCTCAGACTTTCCCATCTTTCTAAAGGGTACAGAATCCGGATATTGGAAAGTGATTGTGTCTCTGTGTCAGGCCTTTGCAACAAAATTGTTATACTAGTGTGAAATGCATCACATAGGTTCATAGATAGGTACTAGGCTGTTGGCCCTAGGGCCTATATAAACCTAGCCAAAAAGGTATCCTGGCTTTCACCACCCAAGAAAATTATTTCCCTGTGCCCCTGTCGAGCACAGCCACAGAGGTGATCCCCAGGGTGAATTTCCTATCTCCCATCCAATCATCAAGATTTTTCTTGAGGAGTACTAATGAGCCGCTTTGTTTGACATAGATAGGTAGTTTGTTCCAGAGTATGGGAAGTCTCTGGGACAGGAATCTATCCCTCCAGCATGTTCTGTTTATTGTGGTGACAAGATTATGGTCCCTAGAGCATGTAGCATGGAGGGATTGGGATTTTTTTTTATGTGGAACATGTCCAACAGCTCTGGGTTTGACGTAGCTTTGTATGTTAGGCAGAGATTGCCTCTGAGTAGGCGATATGCGACAGAGTAAAGCTGGAGTTTTTTGAGACGGTCTGTGTAAGACATTTGTTTGAGGCCAGTAATCCTCTTTGTGAGGTATTTCTGCTGCCTTTCTAGTTGTTGTAGATGTCTTGTGAGGTACATACCAAAAGGGGCGTTGTACTCTATAATGGGTCTAATGAGTGATGAGTAGAGGGGAACAATGACTGCTTTTTTCCTGGATGAGAAACCTTTTGGTGATGAGGTCTGCCACGTAGAAGGATTTCCTGACTACTGTGGTGATGTGATTACCAAAGGAGAGACTACTGTCCACCTATGTCCCAAGGTCTCTTATCACACTTTCAGTGTTAAATAGACTACCACCTATGTGGTAGTTCATGGGTACAGAGTTTTTACCAAAAGGGATGACAATGCACTTTTTAGCAGTGAGCTTGAGGCCATGGCTTTGACACCAGGCATCTGTCTCAGTGAGGCCCTTTTGTAGGATGTCCACATCATTAGGAGTTTCTATTATGGCTCCTAGTTTGCAGTCATCTGCGAACTTCATTAGCCAAAGACCTTCTGTGTTAGCCTGTACTTATGAGAAGTAGATGCCAAACAGGAAGGGACCCAGGACTGAACCCTGTGGTACTCCACTTGTCACTGGTGTGAAGTCGGATTTGGAGTCTGCTACTTTCACAGTGTGGGTTCTGTCAGTGAGCCAGTTGGCAACCCATCTTGCAACATAGGGATTTATATGTAGTTTAGTGAGTTTATCTATAATTCCAGAGTGGGGATGGTGTCAAAAGCCTTGGTGAGATCTAGATAGGCTGTGTGAACCACCTTACCCTCATCTATGGCTTTGGTGACTGCTTCAAAGAAGTCTATCAGGTTTAGGAGACATGATCTGCCTTTTACAAACCTGACTGGGTGGGGTCCAGAGTTTGAAGATTACCAATGTCATTGTTAATAAGTTCCATGATGATGCATTCCATAGCCTTGCAGACCAGGCTCATCAGGCTAATGGGGAGGTAGTTCCCGGGGTTTGTGGTGGCTCCCCCTTTGTGGAGTGGAATAACCATTGCTATGCACCATTCAGGGGGCAGAAACCCTGAGGTGAGGCTATGATTGAACATGGTACTTAGGTGGAGTGCCAGTTCATTCTGTAGTTCGTGTAGAACACAGCCTGGGATGTTTGTCAGGTCCCATGGATGCTGTGTTCTTGGCTTTGAGGAGTGTTTTTTTTTACCTGTGCAGCCATAATTACAGGAACTTTGCATTCTTCCAATATAGGGATGGGCCCTTTTGGGGGTGGGGGGTAAAGTTAGCAATGACACTATGTGCCAGGATGTTGGCAATATCAGTTGGTTCTGTATATTTAGTGCCATTGTGCTGTAACTCAGAGCAGATCTGAGTGTTGCCATTGAGATTCTTGACATAGCTCTACAATGCTTTGTGGTTGTAGAATCAGTGTCGATTTTGTTTTTGTAACTAGCTTTGGGGGATTTTATGAGGGATCTCAGCTTTTTACTGAGGCTGACCAGGGAGTTCCTCCAATCATGGGATTTTACTCTTTTTTTGCAACAGTTTCTTTCTTCTGTTGTAGAGTTTGTTTATGGCAGGGGACCACCAGATTGGCTTCCTTTTTTTTTGGAGGATAGCATCTTGGTTCTGTTAGGGATTGCATGACCCATGCACTCATGTAAGTGCTTATAAAGTGCATTTGTGTAGGGTTCAGCAGTCGTACCCCTATTGACCATCTGCATGGGTGTCGTTAAGTTTGCCACTTCTTTCTTAAGCGTGAAGTTGGCTTTGGAGAAATGTTTTACGGTGGTTTACCTAATTGGGGGTGGGGTGGGATGTGGATGTTTAGGGTGATTAGCTTGTGGTCGGATCTGACCAACAAGGAACTGACCTCTGGTGTGGAATACTGGTTGCCCATGTTGGTAACGACCAGGTATTGGATATTGCTGCTCCTGGTGGGGGGTGGGGATAAGTTGATCCAAGGCATTGGAATTTATGAATTCTAGAAAACATTGAGCAAAAGAGTTGGTACATAACTAGTTTTCCCAGTTAATGGTGGGGTAGTTGAAATCACCCATTATTAGGGTGTTAGGTTGTACCCCAATATTTTCCTGTGTATCAAGAAATAAGGAGTGGGAATCCTGGAGCATGGTGGGGTATCTGTAGCAAGCTACAATTTGGATTGCGGTCTTGCCCAGAGTTAGTTGCACTTGGATAATCTTGGATGCATTATGCTGAGCAACTAGCCTGGAGGTATGGATATCTTTAATGAATATGGACATGCCTCCACCTTTAGTGTTTCGGTCCAGGTTAGGTGGCCGAAAGGAGTGGTATGAATTATAGCCTGGTAATGCAGGTGTGCTCTCTGGAGCCTTGAACCAGGTGTCTGTCACTGCATAGATGTCGATGCTCTCCATTTTAAGGAGTGCCTCGAATGAGTGCATTTTGAGGTTTAGACTTCTAGCATTGAGTAGCATTACCCTCAGATTTTGTTTGCTTGTACCTGTTACAGTGATGAGTTTGTCATTTGAACCTTGCCTAAAAAAAGGCACTATAGGGGTGCAAGAGCCTTAGCCAGTATCCGGAATCCCAAGGGCAACATCTCTGGCAAAGCATTGTGGTCTGTTGATCATGTCATCCCAGGCAGACAGATACTGGATCCCCCTTACAATGATGCCAGTAGCTTTGCCAATTGTTGAAGTCAATCATTTTGTCCTTGTACTGTGGTATCATAGATTGGACTGTGGTGGTGGTGCTGCGGTAGCGTTGTCACCTCACAGTTAGACGTTACCCATTCGATCCTCAGTTTGGAGCGTCTTCTGTGTGGTGACATGCGTGGACGGGTGTTCCTTCGTTGAAGGTTGTGCATTAGGCCCGGCAAGCCAGCACATAAAAATCTACTGCCAATCATTAGCGGACCGGAGTTCCACTGTGGTGACCCCTAACCAGGAAAAGCCGAAAGACACAAACAAACTGTGGTATAGATTCATAGATATCATTTTGGGTGATGGCAGGATGCTACTCAAGGCTAGGGTTATACCTGACTGGGCTACAAGATAAGACAGCTCCTTCATTTCTCTTTTCATGTAGTCCAAGGAGGTACATCTCAGGTCATTCACACCAACATGGACAATGACAGAGTCATATTTGTACTTGTGGAGTGACCTGAGTGTGTGCATTATGTGGCGGATCCTGGCACCCGACAGGCAGCTGACAGTAACTATCTCCTTGTTTAGCCTGGTGAGTGGAACATCAGTGTGCCTGACTATAGAGTCACCTATGACTAGAGTGCTGAGTACATTGTTATGCCTTATGGGCTGTGGTTGAATGGCACACTGAGTTTGTGGGCTATGTGTCATTTGGGTTGTGTTGGGGGTGGAGGTTTCTGCTTTGAAGGTCCCTGTTGCTTGGGAAGATTTTTATTGAGAGCCTCCAGGAAAGTAGGTGTGTGTTTTGTGCTTCTGTGTGTGTGTTTTGGTGGTGTAGGTTTTGAGGGACTATGTGATGAGTGTGGTGTGGTGCAAGTGTTTACCCTCTCCTCTTGACTGTCTAGTCCAGTCTTGGGTGAAGAGAGCTTTGCTTCCAGTTTGGCTATATTACTGCATCTCTCACAGGTTGTAGTGTTGGGTGGTAGGAGGAGAGGGTTGTCTGTGTACATGAGGCAATTGCTGCATTGCCCCAAGATGCCCAGCTCCATCAGGAAGAAGGAGAAAACAACGGGAGCTGACCCTTAGACATGCCTGGATAGGTGCTTATTTATTAAGTACTAAAACCTGTTTTCCTCTAGACAAGTGAGGAAAGTTCAGTGCTGTAGTAATTTGTAGCTTATTTAGTGCTTACAACAAGTTCTGAGTTCAAAGAAACAGATCTGAGTGCTAAAACTAAAAAAACTGGCTAGTTCTAAGGGAAAATTTGAAGAGCAGACTTTGGCGCCGGGAATAGTTTAACCCTAGTTAAGCGGTGGGGGCTCAGAAGCTTACAAACAGTCCTGGATACAGCAAATCTGTATCCGGACTAGACTACTTACAGGAAAGGCAGGAAACAAGCTTAGAATTTTTTTTTTTTTTTGTAAAGTGGAAAAAGAGTAAGGAGGAGCAGAAGATAACTCAAGGTTAAGACGTATTGGCCTTTTCAAATGTTCTCCCTGTATTAGTAGAATGAGGTAATGACACTAAAGTGGGAGGAGTGTCCCAGATCAAATTTACAGTAGGGATGGGCAACTGCAAAGCCACCAAGTATAAGATGAGGATACCAATAGAGAGGAAGGATGAGAGACAAAAATCAGAACAAGCAAACCCAAATGGGTGCTTAACACATGCAGAAAATTTCCAGTTAATATCTCACACACACTGAAAAGTATGCCACAGACAATAAAAGTGCTATAAATAACTTGTAAAAATAAGCAAACATAGGATACTTAATGTTATATATCGCAGATCAGGGTTTGCTCAGTGCCCTTCCTCTGATTAGCTCAGTGTGAAATGGCAGAAACACTCACAAGTTAACTTCTTAAGTAACAGAAAGTAGAAACCTGATACAACTTTAAAAAAAGCTCAAAAGAACCAATGAGGTGCTTACTCCAAGCTGTAGTCCAGGTAACCCCAATCAGCCAATGACCATAAACACCCCCCTCTCACTGAAATGCAATTATGGCTTTGGCTAAACTAAAATGGCCTGGAACATGTTCTCAGACACACAGCCTCTCCAAACAAACAACTAGGCCCAAAACACAAGCCTGAATATGCTACATCTACCCACACTACTTAGGTAGAAAAAAACCTGCAGAAATGTTTATCACAGCAGAAAAGCAGCAGTGAGCCTTCAAATGAAAGTTTTAAACAAATAAAGGAGCAAGGAGACTCTAGAGAATGCTTTTAACTGCAAACAAATAAGTTACATGATACACTCCTTGGCAGGAAATCAGAACGAGTGTCTATAAAAAGTAGAAAACAAGGCACTCAGGATGCTGTGAATGATGGAAAAATGATGTATAAGAAGAGGCTTAAGGGAGATGACAATTTTTCACTAGAAAGGAAGATTGACAATGGGATGTGATACGAGTACACAGTGCATTAAGAGTTCGTGTGAGGGGGGTTAGACTGGATAAGGAAGAGTGGGATGAGAGGGAGTGTATGTATGTGTGTATATATATATATATATATATATATGTATATATATATATATATATATATATATATATATATATGTATATATATATATATATATATATATATATATATATGTGTGTGTGTGTGTGTATATATATATGTATATATATATATATATATATATATATATATATATATATATATGTAATGGTATAGGAACTGTTTCACTTATGCAAGGTGTTTATATAACATGGTAGTACAAAGTTTGTGCTAATCATACATGCTGAAACATTATATCATCCAGGCAAATATTAAGCATGCAGTCAAAACAATTAAAAGAAAGGCCTGTCACCAAAACAGGCAGAGAGTGGAGATTCGTGGAGGTTACCATAACTAGAAGTTGTTGTGAGTTTACCTGTGAAGTACCTGAAGCTGTGAATTTACCTGTGGATTACCTATAGAATAATTGACATAGACACTGTGGATTTACTTGTCTAGTACTGATTTATCTAAGGATTATAACCAGTTTACTGTGATTATTCTGAGCTGCAACTTCAAACAACGTGGCAATACCAATTGTTAGGCTTCTGAGAGACTTTGGACTGAACTGGAAGTGGTATGAATAGTGTACTTTTGTTTTATTTGTGTTGGAAAAACTTTGGGTTTATAAAGTATACACTGAATATCTATTGTGTTGAATATACTCCAGAAGTTCATTTTGACACCTGTGATGAGGTAGAACTGCTGCTCTTTGTGTATTACTGCCCCCTAAAATAGAGAAATAAAGGAGTGTTTCCTCTGTGATCAAGCAATAAACGATGGCTGTGGTACAAATTGGTATTAATATGGACCAAAATAACATAGATCTTATGGAGGATAATCTGCCTGTACAGGATTGGAGTGAGACAGCTGACAAACAGCCAGTCTGCAAATGATTTATTGACCTCTGTACTGGCCATCTAAAATGCATTCTTACCACTAAAGAAACTAACTAACAAACTAAAGCTGGCAATATCAAGGAATACCTTGCTGAATTTGAAGATTGCCACCCAGGACAATTGGGACCAGTTTCACTGGGATAAAATTTTATCTTCACAGCTGACAGGTAAAGAACTTACAGCATATGTAAGCATGGAAGGCACTGACTATGGAGTATTAAAAGCTAGAAAGAAAATGCTTGTTATTTACATACATCTGCATAAATAAATGCATATATTTCAAGCACGTGTGTTTATGCCCTTCTAGCCTGCCAGTACACCAACATACTTATTTCCATAATGTGTCCAGGCTGTTCTTAAAAATATCTAAACTAGTACTTGCTTTAATGTAATTTGATAGTCTGTTCCATGCATCAGTTGCTCACTCAGAGAACCAATTAGTACACTTCTCATTCCACTAGAATCTTCTACATAGATTGTCTGATGATTCTCTAGTACTTTTTGATAACTCCAAACATTCCCAGATATAGTTGTCTGTACATGCCCTCTGTACATAAATAAGATCTCTTAGATATCTATGAGACACTGTACAAATTGAGATAATTTAGTCTTTCATAATAACTTAAATTTTCATAACCATAGATGCCTTTGGTATATTTCATCTGTATTTTTTCCAGTTTACTCATGCTTGTTTTCTTCTAAGGTATCCATATTCTTATTCTATACTCAAGTTTGGGTCTGTTATAACTAGCAAACAATAACTTCATGATTTCTGATTAACTAGACTTTATTTTTATATACCCTGTAGTTATATAACTACCATTAACCAGTTGGTTGATATGATTAAAAAAACTCAAAGCTGTATCTACTCATATACCCAGGTCCTTAAATTAATCTATATTTTCAATCACTGTGTACTGTATTAAATATTCACCTTTTAATTTGTCACCCAAATCTCATATGCTTATTTTTTATGTATTTGTAAGCATATTATTCTTCTTTACCTAAATGGTCAATTTTGTTAAGTTCTTTTGCAGATACGCCTTAAGTATAATACATGTAATCAGTTTACCCAATTTCAGGTCACCTGCATATAGACTATTGAACACCACAGATGAAAACGTTAGGTCTGAAAGATACAATCCAAACAAGTAAGGGCCTAGGACAGATCCCTGTGAGACGCCCTGACTTTAACCAAGAATTTCACCTGTCCAGTTGTGGTATGATACTTGTCATGTCCTATTTGAAAGCCATGCAGCTATCCATCTTATCAATAGTACATCTATACCTAGTTGTTCTAATTTATTGATCAGTGTTTTGTGTATGACTCTGTCAAATGCTGAAGTTAAACCTATATAAATTACATCACAGCGCAATGTTTCATTAATAGCTGTTATATTGATATAGAACATCATGCTACAGGTGGTACTAGATATTTTTTCAACATATGCATGCTGATATATGGTTTCACATCCCAAACTATCCAGTTCTGACCATAACTAATCCAATTATTAACTTCTCCATTATTTTTCCACAACATGAAAGTAGACTTAAGAGTCTATATGACTTTGGGTTTGACCTACTTCCCTTGCCCTTAAAGACAGGTTTAATAAGAGCATGTCTCCAATCTTGAGGAATCTCCCCATATTTATCTGACCAAGTAAATATGAAATATAATGGTACTGTGAGTTCTTGCTCAGGTCATTATTACCAATTCTGTCTCCTCCCTGTGCTTTGTTTGCATCCAGTTTGTGCAGTTCTTTTTCAATATAATCAAATTTGATTCCAGTATATGAGGTTACCTGGATGTCATTAGGACAACTTATCACCCCCTTTGTGGAGCCAAACTGTTTTGCATACAATTTTGTAAATATATCTATAATCTGTTGTGTCTGAGAAAAACATTTAGAATCTACATGCAGTTTATTAATTTGTATATCTTTACTCCTTTCTCATCTTATGTATCTATAATTATTATTCTCAATATCTTTATATAAATTTTAAAATTTTTCTTGATCTTGTTTCACACTATGCTTAATTTGTTTGTCCATCTTGTTTATTTCAATTTTCATAGCTGTAGTTTGACCTGTCTTCAATTTCTTATTTTTCTTTTGTCTTTCACCTTAATCTGATATCTTGTTCTTATGGACATATATCCACCATGACTTTGTATGCCTAGATCCTGATGTTTAACATTTATTTTTATTTTTTGCACTCAAGCAATTTTTTTCTTTCAAAACTTTCCATACTCCATCTGCATTTTTTCTGCTGAACACATCACTCCAGTTAGTTTTACATAGTGACTGTTTTGCTTCCATATAATCTGTAATTAATCTTCTGTGCATTGATTTAGATTTTAGTTTGGCAGAAATATCTAGCAACAAATTAACTTTTATAATCCCATGATCACTGTACATCAACGGTGGTATAACTTGATTTGAAGTAACAGTGATTTCTTTAGAAACATAAGCAGTGTAGAGTTGGTGTGTCTTCTGAAATATAAGCTCTGAAATTCCATAATTGGATATTTTGTTCAAACAAAACAGTATCAGCACCATTGTCTTATTTAAAGAATGTTTTAAATATGAGGTTAGACCCTTAACTGAATAGTTAAAGTAAAATGATAGATATTCTAGAAGTTAATAAATTTGAAAGGCCACTTCCAAGTAATTTACATAAGGAAGTTTTTGGAGTGACCTTATTAAAACTGATAAATTTGTTGTACTGATTGAAATCATACTAATCAAGTACTGTTTTGAGCAAAGCAACCAAAGTTTGTAACTAGGAATTTGCAGATATCTGTGAGCAACCGCAAACTATCAGCAAATGAAGTAGTATATTTCAGATGTGGGAAGAGGGGGCACATTCCTAAAGATTGCCTTCAGTTCAAGGCACTTTGGAAGTCACAGGAGGGATGGAGCACAATTTCATACTCTGTAGTCTGAATATACTACTGGTAAAAATAAGATGGGAGCATCAGCAATCTCATGTAGTATCTCATATAGTACTAAGAATACACAGTCCTGACTATACCCCTCGTAAAAAAGGGGGGGCAGTAGTAGCCTGATATACTTTTAAAATATATGGTCCTGTTAAAAACATGATAGAAGTTGAAATTTCAAGAGGAACTAAAATCTTATTTGGTCTGGAATATGCATAGGAACTGTGTGTCATCAGAAGCCAGTTACAGCATCTTTCCAGAAAACTACATTAATTTAATGAAACAAGTCAGTGCAGAAACTGAAATGAGTGTCCGATACAGAAATGTATTTGGTTCAACCAGCATCCTGGCCTGGGACCCACCCACTCCACTCTTTCAAAACAAAAAAATCCCTAAGCTGATCTATACATTTTAAGTGACTGGCATCTTACAGTTAGAATCACAATCACCCCACCCCCCCAGCTCTTCCATTGAATAACCAATAACAAACAAACAAAAAAAAAAGCAGACAGACATTCCTTCTACTAGCCCACCAAACAAGTGCACAACATGCCTCCTCCGTTTTGCCCCAGCCCAGCCATTCAGGTCCCATTTCTGTGTCCTGCCCCCAACTCTCCTTCAACATAATTTCTTTTAAACTGTCGCAATCTGTTTCCTACAAATGTAGCAAACAGTTGTTACATTTTATACCATGCCTGCATGGAGCACTACAGTGCTTCTGCTTTAGTTAAAAAATTCTCCTATTTTAAACTGTAGCAAACTGCTTGCTACAAGTATAGCAAACATTGGCTACAGTTTATGCCCTTCCTGCATGGAGTGTTAGAGCACTTGTGTTTTAGTTAAAAAATATATATTTTTAAACTGTGGCAAACTGCTTCCTACACATGTAGCAAACAGTTGCTACAGATTATACCCTGCCTGCATGGACCGCTACAACACTCAGGTTTTAATTAAAATAAAAAAAGATTTTTTTTCTTTTTTTTTTTTACTTTTAAATTCTAGCAAACTACAGTTGCTATAGTTTAGACCACTCACATGGCACTACAGCACTCAGGTACAATGAATGACTGATTTCTGTGCAGTATGCCCCCAACGTCAAAAGATAGCAATGCATCCTGGGTTTAGAAGTCTGATGACACCTATGCCTATTACTGAGGTCACTTGAGTGGACAGTCATAGATCGTGTAGTCCCATTTGTAAAGTACTGCAATGGCTTCCAATACATTCTAGTGATTAATGACTATGTTATTTTTTACTGAAGCAGTGCAACTATAAAAAGCCAAAAGCCAATGCGAAGTCCACAGCAAGCTGTTAAAGTATATTATTACAATTTTAAGTCTGCAGCCAAAATGTTAGCTCTGCTTTCTCCCAGGGTAGGAATAGTAAAAGAAGTGCCTGTGGACCAAGGAAACACATGTATGTATAGTGTAATGCAGCACCAGCTTTACCCATGCTTAAATTAAAACAATTAAGAACTTCAGTGTACCACTCCCAAACTGAATGAGATGTCCAGATTTGATATTTAGCCAATGTTCAAAGTGGGTAAACTCATGGAAAGACTAGGCAAAGCAAAGATTTTGGGCAGCCTAGATTTTATGAAGGGGTACTGGTAGATTGCCTTCATCCCAGAAGCTAAAGTGGAGATAGAATTATCCACTTTAAATGCCTTTTCTATTATCTTACCCTTTAGACTTCCTAGACATCCTGCCACTTTTCAGTTGCTCACAAATAAAGATCTAAAACCTCATACTAGGTACTTGGCTGTATACCTTGACAATGTACTAATTTATTCTGAAAATTGACAGCCACATTTAGCCAAAGGCCAAGCAGTGCTAGACTCTAAGACAGGCTGAACTCCTTATGACAGGCAGGACTTACTATTAATGCAGCAAAAATGTGCTTTTTTGACAGAAACCAGATATTTGGAATAGATGATTCAAAGAGGGTAATTGACCCCAAACAGACAATACAGAAGCAGCAAGAAAATCCCTTTTACCCCATACAAAATGTCAAATTAAAGCATTTTAGGCCTAGTAAGTTACTTTTGAAAGTTTGTTCCCAACTTTTCTAACATAGCCATCCCCTACAAACCTTACAGTAGGTAAGTTCCCCATCCACATAAAGTGGACCACAGCAGTAGGCAAGACTGTTAACCAACTGTAAATAATTTTGTGCTCAGAACATTTTAGTTGGCCCTGACTATAACAAACCATTTGTGCTACATATGCATAAATGGTTGGATTGGATTGTCTCAGTAAACAGGTAGGGAGGAACAATTAGTCAGTCACTCAAGCAGGAAACTGAGTGAGTCCAAATCTGTTTATTCTGCAATAGAATGAGAATGTCTTACTATTAAGTGGGCACTAATCTCCCTACAGTATTATTGGGAATAAGCTTCATTATGGTATCTGACAATGGATTTCTGTAATGGCTGCACATACAATGGGACACCAGTGCCAAATTATGCAGTTGGAGTTTATTAATGGACTCTTTCCTTTTACTTTTAAAAATAAGCTGGGAAACAAAAACACAAATGTGGATGAGTTATCTATATCCCATAACCCATCTCGGTTAGGAAAGAGCAAGGGTTTCTATTCTGGGAGGGGGTCATTTTGGTATATTGACTGTTTAAGTTATGTAAATTACCTAGATTTTATGTGCTGTGGTAGTAAAAACTTGTATTAGCCAACTATGCTGTTTGTATATAAAGTAATATGGTAATAAAATCTTGTATCCAGTAGGCAAATACAAATCACCTGCTGAGATGCTATTAAAAGGAAGGTCTGTAGCCTAAACAAACAGATGTTTGCCCCTCTTGAACAGGGATTTGCATTTCCAAGAAAGAAGGTTTTCAGTGGTTACCATGACCAGAAGTAGCTGTGGATTTTTCTGTGTGTACAATTTTACCTGTGGAATATTAGAAGCAGTAGATTTAGTTGTGGAGTATCAGTTTATCTGTGGATTTACCATGAGTCTAAGTTGTGAAATGTTAGGCAGCTTATTCTGAGTTATACTACCAAACAAAGGAACTGCACTGACTGCTGAGTTTCTGAGATCCATCTGAGTGACACCTCCAGGTACATCTGCAGTTATCTCCTACTGACGCCTCTAGACGTCAACTATTGCTTGTTCGTATTTACATCAGTAATTCAAAAACCATGCTATGTACAAGGTTTTAAAAAGATTTAATCTTAAAGGTTACACAATGACAAACTCAACTGCATTAATATTTGACCTCTGCCAAGTGCAGGTAAAGAGATATTAACTGTAGTTTTATGATATTAATTTATGTAGATATAATATTCACATTTTTGTAAATATCTTATCTCATTAACCCAAAGTACCTTCTCATGGCGCCTCTGTGCTTAACACCGAGCATGCCATGAGAAGATAAGAATTCCATCATATTAACCCCTACTGCCTTCCAGCAGCGCAAGTCAGTTTACAGCCCTAATTTGAAGTTATTGCTGAAAAATAAGTTGAGAAAGTAACTGAACTTTGTCAGTTACCTTCTCAACTCCGAATTTAGAGTGGAGTTACCTGATGATCTTATAGGACTTTTATAAGTAAATAGGGTTGGAATGCACCCTGTCTTTTCCTATGATTACAGCAAAGCCGACTCTGTCTGCATTTCCTAAATGAAGCGGTGGCAGCCAATCGGATTCGTACATAACTCTTGAGTGTGTTACGTGATTTGTCTATGCATAGTATATTTAGATTTCTGTACTGTTTTAGTAATTTTTTGAGGAGTGCTGAGCATATGTTGCTTAGAAAGTGTTCTTACTAAGAAAGGAAGGGATACGCAAAATTGCATTTTGCTGCTTCTTGAATATTTAGGTTAAGTACTGATATGTACATGCGCTGTCAGTTTCCCAAACAGCTGTTTCTATGTGCAGCCCCCTTATCTCCTAACCTTTTAACGAGGAGGAATGCTGAGCACCCAGTCTGACAAGTTATATTGCTGCTGTGACTTTCCCTATTGTGTTACTTGTGGGTGTGTTCATAGATTACATAAGGTGTCAGTCGAGTTTAGTGCCATGCGATGCTTCAACTCAGATTTGACATACAATTAGTTTGTGTTCTAATAATAATGTTAATAAACTAGTGCTGTCTATGGCAAAATAATGTTAAACAATTAACTTTAGACAATTATTTTAAATAAGATGTGTTGTACTGTGTAAAATGTTTTGTAATCATCTCTTTTGAGTAATGGAGGCGGGGCTAGCATAATTTTGCTGGTTTTAGTACTGGCAAAGAAATCAAGATGTTGACTTTCATTTTAATGGGCTTTGTCGGACTTTCTTTAGGAGTATCTGACCCCACAGCAGCCTTGGTCATTGTGGCCCTTTGAACATGTATTGCTTCCTTTTTTTTTGCACCATTGATGCTCCGTTTCCTGTGGACTGTACTGTACTGTTGATGTTTTACTAAATGTGTGCTCTGACTAACCGCTACTGAGTACATGTATGTCAGCAGTAGTAACATCATCAGACCCCAACTGATTTAATATACTACTTATTTTCATGGACTATGGCTAAAATGGTACCTTTTGGGCTCAGTCTACTACTCAGTTAAGCCAAAACGAAACAGACTGAAAAGTCCCAAAGGATAATGTGCCTCTCAGAAACAAAACCGCAAGTATCACAAACAAACCAGCGAAGCACAGGCATGACTGTAAAAACTAAGTGAAAGCACTTACTGTTTGGATCACTACTCAGTTAATAAACTTCAGTAAATAAATACATTAAATCATGCACAAGAAGTAAAAAGGCTAAATGTTTGTATCTTTCAGAAGAGGCCATAATGATTGAAAGATCTTCTCTTGATTTGTAGGTATAATCAGGGTAGAGCAGGGCAGTCTCTGTAGGAAGAGGAGATGTAAAAAGACAGGGGTGATAAAAGACTCCAAGTGGCAGCAAGATATTTCTTTGCAGAACAATATGGATGTTGCATGGAAATGGAGAAAATGGTGGTGGTAGCAGATGCAGTGATTTTTATAGGGAATACATGTGGCAGGGCATAAGAGATACTGCAGAAATTACTGAGGTAAAGACAGAGGTAATGTGCATAGTCTTAAGTTTGCATCATAGGGAAAAGAGTGGATTCAATGAGCTTAAGGTCTTATTCTACCAAGAGTCTCTCTCCTATTACATTTCAAATATTTATTTTATTGGTGTTGTTATGGGTTGCATTCATTCAAGGGAATAAATGCAAATGGGCACAGACAGTGAATGTAACTCCCTTGTGGAATATGAGACATTCCTCTATAACTCTTATGTACATTCAGCAAAGAAGCAAATCTTTTCAAACTTTTGTTTGAACAAACAACATTTATGTCTTTGGGGCAGTGAGTTCATTGTAACTTTGCCTCACCAATCTGCCTGCATCGAGCCTGCTCCCAAATTCAGGTCATTGAGTCCATCAGTTTTCCCTGCATTTCTGCAGCATTAATTGAAAGTATTGTACTGCCAAAAGTGCTGCAGTGTGTGTAAGTTAGTGGTACATATGAACTACTGTGGCACGGCTGGCATGTTAACCTTGGCTCGAGATGATTGGCACTGCTTAAGTGACACCTCAACCCCATATGGAAAATGGGAAAAGGGTTTGAGGATGGATAAATGGATGGAATTAATGGAATGAATCTCATCACATACTCAATTATTCCAACAACGAGCTTCATATAAAATGGATTCTGAGATGTTTTGCACCACAGTTTATCTTCTCTTGATATTTCTACTCTCATTTGAATAATAGATGAAAAGAGATAAAGATTTAACATTAAAATTCCATCATTATAGTCTTGCAGCTGCCTGCCATTTTTTTATTTAGCAAACTAATGCTAGAAGGCTATCAGAATGGTAGAACATATGTATTAGTAGTAAAAGGTGGGAAGCATAATCAGACAAAGTTTAGGTTACTAGCTATCTGTGTTTCTAGGTCCCTCACCACTAGATCTACTTTTAGGGGTGCACTATCAGTATTGTAATTTGCAGGAATATGTGATTTACTGAAGGGAAGGGTATGATTACGCATATTTTAGCATTTTGACACCAGTCATTTGTAATTGTTATGGCCTGCTTGTAGGATGTCAACATCATTTGGGGATTCAGTGATTGCTCCGAGCTTACAGTTGTTGGCTAATTTGGTGAGCCTGAGCCCCCCGACATTGGCCTTCACTTCAGAAAAGTATATACCATAGTAAAAGGCATCGTTTTGGAGGTGGATTCACCTATCCGGACAACATGTATCCTGTCAGTGAACCAGTTTATCCATCTGATGATGTAGGGGTTCATGCCTAACTCAGTACATTTATCTATGATCCCTGAGTGGGAGATTGTATCAAAAACTTTTGCCAGATATATATTAGTATGTACCATTTTACCCTCATCTATGTTAACAATATCCAAATACTGTCTTCAAGAACATTGGTGATAAATAACACTCTATAGAAATGTTGGAATGCTGGATAACAAGAACACTGCTGATAAATATATCCAAAAGTTCTGCACTGATTGCATAATTAGAAATGCTGCTGAAGGGTCATTTGGGTAAATGTTTCATTTTGGTGCATGTGTATACCTGGACCATGAAGGATTGCTTTGGGAATTAAGTAATTTGTGTATCAGGGAAGTGCTTCAGCATACATGGTCAGACTGTTAGAATATGTTTGGGTGGGATGAAAGGCTGAGTGGGATATATTATATTGTTTTTTGGCATAGTTCAACCACATAATTTGGACAATATTGCTGCCTTTTTCACTGCTAGAGGGATGGTTAGGAGAGAGAAAAGGATTTACTACTTTTGTAGTAATTCTTACATGGATCAACCAGGTAATTTACATACTTACATTTACATATTTCTGACTGTCCTTTC
Organism: Protopterus annectens; assembly: GCF_019279795.1. Taxonomy (NCBI): domain Eukaryota; kingdom Metazoa; phylum Chordata; order Ceratodontiformes; family Protopteridae; genus Protopterus; species Protopterus annectens. Next base: position 207,722,176 of record NC_056749.1, read on the forward strand.
TGTTTATGATTATACTCAGTGTTCAGCTCAGTGAAATAAATGTTATTACTTAAACAAAAGTACCAGTATGGAGAACCATATATTTTGGGTAATATTCCTGGCTCTGTCAGTCATATGTGGAATTTAGGTGGGAGGAAGGGTATATATAAGTGTTATACTTGTTGTATCTTTCGGCTTTTCCCAGTTAGGGGTGACCACAGCGGAACTCCGGTCCACTAATGATTGGCAGCATATTTTTACGTACCGAGTTGCCAGCCCTGATGCACAACCTTCAATGAAGGTACGCCCATTCACTCATGTCTCCACACAGAAGACGCTTTAGCTGAGAATCGAACAGGACAACATCTTACTGTGAGGCGACAATGCTACCGCAGCACCACCACCGCAGTTACATATATAAGTGTTATACTATTTTTACTAAATCACTCTGGTCTTCTCCTAACATATGATACTGAGTCTGTGTTATATAACAGCTGCAGAAGGTAATATAATTAATGCCTACTTGACAGGTTTTGTGCAGCAATTATCACCTGTGTCTAAATGTGCAGAACCTGGCAGTAATGAAATGCAGGTCATTATCACATTAACAATAAGTGCAATTAAAATTAGCATTGAGTCATTCTGACTTGTCAGGTAAAACTGCCAGCAGCTGCCACTGTTATTCATATAAGTAGAAGTCGTTAGCACATTGAAAGAGAGTTAGGACATTTTTTCAGTTTTTGGCAAATAACTTTGCTAGGGAGCAAGTAACTCTGCTAAGTAATACCTCATTTTGAAGACAGTATTCATAGTTCCAACATGGTAAAAGAACTGTCCCTGTATTTTGTACACATGTACAGATATCAAAGTTTGTTTCAGACTTAGGTTATGGAAATTATGATTTTTTTTCATATTTTGGTAAATAACTTTGCAAGGGAGCATCTGAATGTGCTAAGTAATACCTCATTTTGAAGACAGTATTGCTGGTTTCAACATGGTAAAATAATTGTGCCTGTATGTTGTACACGTGCAGATATCAAAGTTTGTTTTGGAGTTAGGTTATGGAAATTATGATTGTTTTTCATATTTTGGTAAATAACTTTGCAAGGGAGTATGTCAGTGTGGGAAGTAATACCCCATTTTAAAGACAGTTTCACTCCTTACAACATGGTAGAAGAACTGAGTCTGTGCACTGTACACATGTACAGATATCACAGTTTGTTTAGTCTTGTAGGATTATGAAAATTATACTTTTCCAATACTTCTCATTATTATGCCCATATCTTTGCAAGGGAGGATGGTGATGACACAAATGATGCATCATTTTGAAGCTGCCATTCAGCCGCACAGCTTCTACACTGATTTTATTTATTTATTTTATTTATTATTTATTCCAGTTTGGTAACCGGGGAGGTCCACTTGGCCAAAGAGCCCATTTTCAGTGGAGGCCCGGGGAGAAAAGCTCCACAATACAGTGTTACAAAACATAATAATTAGACATACAAATAAAATTCAAAGCTAAAAATGAGTTACATACAAAAGAAACATTGTGTCAACCTACATCTTTAGATCACACTTTTAGAAGTACAAATAGAATTCAAAGAGAGAAAAATGATTTATATACAAAAGGTTGAATTACTTAAATCGTAGGAGGTAGGCATTCAAGTTGGTAGACTACCTCCTGCAATTCCTTCAAATCAGTAATTCAGTAACATTTGAAGTTAAGGAAAGAGTCTAGGAGGATGATAGGAAAAATTGTATAGGGTTAGCAGTAGTTGTTAGTTACCTTGGCAGAGTGTGACCAAGAGAGAAATATGAAGGTAATGAAGGTTAGCCAGGAGAGAAGGAAGAGGGGAGTTTGGGGGGTATAGAGTGAAGTGTGCAGTTACATTTTCAATGAGTATGCAGGTAGGAGAGGAGTTGAGTTTTGAAGGAGTGTAGGTTGTCACAGGTCCTCAGGACAGAGGGAAGGGTGTTCCATTTTTTAGCAAGGGAAAAGGAGAGTAAAAGTTGACCTGCTGGGTATTTGGGTTTGTGGATGGAAATAAGGTTTTGGTTAGATGATCTAAGGGGTCTGGGGGGGATTAAGGTTGAAGAATATTGGATAGTGCGAGGCAGAGGGTGGGTTGAAAGATTAACTTGTGGGCAGAGACGATTTTGAGGTAGTCTAGTTGATTTGGGAGTTCAAGCCACTTTAGAGTTTGTAGTGATGTGCAGTGATGAGAGAGGGAGTTTGCCTTGGAGGCAAATTTTGAAATTTTATTGTAGCATACTTCCAGTTTAGAGGTTAGGGTAGAAGATAGATTTGTAAGCAGAGGGGCACCATATAGAAGAGATAGGAGGAGATATGTAGTGGCTAAGGTATGACGAGTAGAGGGGGAGAGGAATTGATTATTTCTGTATAGCAGGCCGAGTTTTATATGGGTTTTTTTATGTTAAGTTGGATATGGGTATTGAATTTTAAGTGTTCATCGATTGTGACACCTAGGCGTTTAGCAGAGGGAACGGTGTTAATGTTGGAGTTGTTAAGACAAGAAATTTGAAATGAATTTTTTTCGGTGGTGTTGGATTTTGAGTGGGTAAAAAGAAGAATCTTAGTTTTGTTAGTGTTAAGTGAGAGGTGATTTTTGTGCATCCATTTTTCTGTGGTTGTGAAAGCGGTTTGAGTCAGAGATTGGAGTTCTGTAAAGCTGGAAGCAGAGCAGATCAAAGTAGAGTCGTCTTCGTATTGGAAAATATTGGTATTGGGAATAGCTTTGTGGAAATCATTTACGAAGATGTTAAATAGGAGAGGGCCAAGTATAGAGCCTTGGGGAACTCCTGTGGGTGTAGGAAGGAAGGTGGAGGAGGCTTGGCCCCATTTCACTGCTTGGGACCTGTCAGAAAAATAGCTAGAAAACTAGGATAGAGTTTCTGGGGAGATGTTGAGGTTAGATAGATGGTTTAGTAGATGGGAGTGGGAGATGGTATCAAAAGCTTTAGATAGATCTAAGAGAATAGATGAAACTAAGTTACCAGAGTCTCGAGCTGAGTTGACAGAGTGTAAGAAGGAGAGAAAGGCTGTGTTAGTGTTATGCCCAGGGCAGAATCCATGTTGGGTGGGAGAGAGTAGCTGGTGTTTGGTTAGGAATGGCATGAGCTGCAGGTGGATGCATTTTTCAAGAATTTTTGAGATAGGAGAGAGGATGGCTATGGGGCGGAAGTTGGAGAAATTACAATTTTTGCCACCTTTGTGAAGTGGGAGAATGAAAGCAGAGCACCATAGTTTGGGTACATAAGACTCATGAAGAGATCTATTTATCAGGATCCTAATAGGGAGAGCAATACTGTCGGAGGCAATTTTTAAGAAGGAGGAGGGGATGTTGTCAGGTGCATTGGTGCAAGGTTTGAGTTTTGAGAGAAGTTTTTTTATAAAGTGGGTGGTTACGGGTTTGAGTTCAAAGATAGGGGAAGAGGGAGGAGAGGATGTGGAGACTTGTGAAGGGGGGGTGGGGGGATTTTGTTGGGGAAGGTTTTGGTTAGTTCAGCAGTAGAAGAGGTAAAAAAGGAGTTGAATAGATTGGCAATTTCTTGGTCAGATTTGCTGGTATCAGGGCAAGGGTTCTTTGTTTTACCAGGCTTTAGAAGAGAGTTAATAGAGTTCCAGAATTGTTTGGGTTTTTTTACATGATTTATTTGTAAATGGTTGTAGTGAGACTTTTTATCTCTTATGACATGTTTTTTGGCTAGGTTTCGTAACTGTTTGTATTTAAGTAAGTGTTCAGGTTGTTTATGACGGAGATAGTTTTTCCAGGATTTATCTCTTTTTCACATAATTTTCTTGGTTTCTTTAGTAAGCCAAGGGGCAGTCTTGGCTTTGACTCTTTTAATACGGATTGGAGCTAAGGAGTTTAGGACAGTAAGGAATTTAGAGTTGAAGAAATGAATGGCTTCGTCTAGGGGTAGGGTTTTTAGTGGGTTCCAGTTAGTGATTTTGAGGGAATCAGAGAAGGTGGAGGGGTTAAAGTTGGTTAAGTTGCGAGTGTGTAAGAGTTTATGGGAGAAAGAGGAAGAGGGTTTTGTTCTATGAGCGAAGACAGGGAGGTGGTCTCCTAGAGGGTCTGGAATGACACCAGATGTTGTGGTATTGTTTGGATGAGACACCAGGATCCAGTCTAGGATGGAGCCTGTGAGGTTGGTTTTGTTGGGCCTTGTAGTAGAGTTAATAAGTTGTGTGAAGTTGAAAAGATTGATAGATAAGGTGGAATTTTGGTCACTGATTGTTTGCCAGTTAATATTTACATCTCCCGTAATGTAAGTTTTGATATGGTGGCTCTGTCTGTTACAGATGATGAGATATTATGCTTTGTTTATTTATCAGTTATGAGAAATATATTAATCATATTTCTTTGAATATCTCCATAAAGGAGCATCTCATAGTAATGGTTAATGTATCATTTTAAAGCTGCCATCCATATTAACAAATTAAATACAAATTGTATGGGTCTATATGGTACATTGACCAAGATATTGTGCTTTGCTTTTCCAAAAAGGTAAAGAATATGCACAATATCAACATTCCTTGCCAAATATTTTAATAATGACTTTGATATGCACTATCAACTGTTGCAAAGGTCAGTGTCTGCTGAAAAACTTTTGCGTTTACATTTTTAGTCTAGCTCTTATAGTTAGAGTTATGAACATATGTTTTCTGTATGGTATTACAAATGGATGTTCTGAAAATGAGCTCAGTCTGCACTGTTGTTCCTATGGTGAAATTAAGCAGTCAGCTATTTCTGAGCTGTTCCGGAGTGAATGAGTTAAAAATCAAGTAACACAGACAGAAGTCCTTCTCGTAAGAAACTGCTCAGCTATATGAATAAAATACTGCTGACATCATGTGTGTAACTTGAATGGTTGCTGAGATATTGCAAGTTATTTAGAAAATATTACAAACGTAATAGTTACTGTGTTTACTGGCACTTACACAATTTAGTTTAAGACCTAGAGCCTGAAGAATATTACTACTATAAAAATAGTTTGTGCTGAAGAGTTTGCCATTTATACTTCTTTTATAACCCATGTGGTTCCAGAGATTTGAACATTTGTTTGAAATGTGAGGACATAATTTGATTTTGTCAAAAAAATAGGCTCTGCTCATTGGAAGTTTCAATGCAAACTTTCTGAGTTCCAATTGAACTGAACTGCAAGTGACCTGAACAGTACAATTCTGTTTTATCATTTCTCTATTTATAAATACTTATTTGTGTGTCAGACAATCCCCTGGATTCACTAATCTTCCATGCAGGACTAACTTAGTCCTGCATGGTAGCACCAGTGCAGGAACAGGACGGCAGCGCACCATGCATAATAATGAAGGCGCACTGCCCGAACTCCTAGGTTTTACACGGAGCATATACAAGTGCAGGGGGCATGTCAGAGTAGAGCTCTCAGAATAAACATGCCCCTGCAATGTAGTACAGCAGAAGCTGTTAAGAAATGAGCGAGATCGCTCATAGGTGTCCCCATATCCCCACCAACAGTCCCCCATGTGTACAACAGCAACAGGACAAATAAATTAAAAGAAGAAACCCTTTTATTTTTTTTAAAAATCCGATTAAAGCTAACCGTAGGTATGTGGGTGTGCCCATCGCTTAGCTATGGTCAATGCAGCTTAAATGGCTGAAGAGGATAACAAGGAAAGATATATGCAAATGAAGCAGTATAGCAATAGTGTCATGGGCAGAGTACTTGCCTTACGAGCAGGCATTCCTGGTTAGAGTTCCACTACAGCACATTCCATTTTCCATGTGAAATCTGTATATGAACATTTTTTTGCTGTATAACCTACTAAATAACATTTAAATGTGAACTGCAGTACTGCATTAAATACACATGTGAAGTGTCAAAGTCATAATGAATAAGGCACTACTAAGCAGGTTTATGCAAAAATAAGCAGTAGTAAGCATATATAAGCACTAGTAAGAGTGTTTAAGTGCTTTTGCACAGGGTAAGCATTGCTTACACAGATTAAACAAAGTAGAAGCTAACTGAGTGTAAGAAACTGTAACCAGAAGTAAGTACTGCTTACCTCTGCGCAAACCCTCTTACAACTGCTTTAAAATACCTTAACCACTCTGTATCCAATGGCCGTGTTCTGCCCAGCAACAAAATAAACAGCCTCTGCAAGGCTTGAACCCAAGACTCTGCACACTACAGTCACAGTAGTTAACCACTAAGCCATCATAGCAGTACATAAGACTGAGGTTTCAACAAACAAATCCTCACCATAGGAAAATCAAACTGAACATGTGAAAGGAATCTATGTGCAGTGTGATGTGGTATAACCTGCTACATAACATAAATATGTGAACTGGAGTACTGCAGTAAGACCAGATGTGAGATGTTATTGTAATAAAGTGTTGAAGTCCCCAGGACCCCATACAGTGTATGAACACATGAGTCATGGATACCAGACATGTATATAACATGTAACGAATAATAAATCAATGCCAAAAGGAAAATATAATGCAAATTAAATATCAAGCAATGCTAAGCATTGCACAGCTCAGCTTAGTTGGGGTAAGCAATGTGTAGGCCGGCTAACTCAATATGCCCAGTGGTATGCCCCTTTAAGCAATGCCAACATTAGGTAAGCAGGTGTGTCCAGAGCTTAGCCTTTTCAAATCTGTCCAATCATGGGAAAGTGCAGGAAAATCAAGCATATATAAACCCCACAGGCACCAATAATTCCCATAACTGGTTGCAGCTCCCTACTGTAAGCAGAATGTCTGGAGTTGGGGAAGGCACTCAATTTAGAGCGCAGCGCTGGGGCACCCAGGAGTCCAGATTCATGATATGGCTCCTGGTAAAACACCATGAGGAGAGACAACTGCAGAGCCAGTACCAGGGCTCTCAGTATAAAGTGGAGGCCTGGGACAGTATCGCCCGTGACCTCACCAGTGCCACTGGTATCCCCCAGACTGGTGAGCAGGTCAGGCATCACCATGTGACCTGAAGCGGTGGAAGGGTGATCTCTTGGACCAGTGGACTCAAGAAGCAAGATAGATGGCCGATGCCCCAGCACTCAGTAAGTACCCAGTCTACTACATAGATAATGATTGCCTTAGCTTGTGTATACTACGGATAGGTAATGGCTAATTATCACTGTATTTCTCTGACAGCTGCAGATGAGCAGGCTGGGAAACCAGCAAGCCCATGCTGCTAGGCTGCAAAGGCTGTATTGTGAGGCAGGTCAGTAATATTCCTGCATGTACTGTCATAACAAATACATATAACAGTTCTGGAAAGTGTTGTACCAGTATAAAAATGTATTGTGTATGGGATGTACTGAATAAACAAGACAATATGGCAGGAAGACTGTCATATAGGTTCCATGGAAATAAAGGTATAATATCTTGTGAATAAAAGTATAATAATAAGTGAATAAGAGTAATGGTGAGTGTGGAAGACAGGTGAAGAAGAGAGTACAGGCAGGATGGAATGGGTGGAGAAGAGTGTCAGGAGTGATTTGTGACGAGTACCAGTAAGAGTGAAAGGGAAGGTCTACAAGAGGGTAGTGAGACCAGCTATGTTATATGGGTTGGAGACAGTGGCACTGACAAAAAGGCAGGAGTCAGAGCTGGATGTAGCAGAGTTAAAGATGTTAAGATTTGCACTGGGTGTGACGAGGGTGGACAGGATTAGGAATAAGTATTTTAGAGGGTCAGCCCAGGTCAGAAGGTTTGGAGACAAAGCCAGAGAGGCAAGATTATGTTGGTTTGGACATGTGCTGAGGAGGGATGCTGAGTATATTGGGAAAAAGATGCTAAGGAGGGATGCAGAGTATATTGGGAAAAAAATGCTAAGGAGGGATACAGAGTATATTGGGGAAAAGATGCTAAGGATGAAGCTGCCAGGTAACAGGAAAAGAGGAAGGCCTAAGATAAGGTTTATGGATGTGGTGAGAGAGGACATGCAGATGGTTGGTGTGACAGAGCAAGATGCAAAGGACAGGAAGAAATGGAAACAGATGATCCGCTGTAGCGACCCCTAATGGGAGCAGCCAAAAGAAAAAGATCTTGTAAATAAAAGTATAACCCCTGGAGTGCTTGTGTACATCCTGCTTTCATATGTTGTTGCAGTGTTGCATTCTATAAATAGTACTGTTGTATTAAGCAGTGTTACTCACACTGTTGAACACAGGTAAAATGTCTAGGAAGCTCAGTATAACAATGTTGGAAGTCCCAAGAGGTCTGTCATATAGAACAACTGAGGGAGACTTAGACAGAAACCATTGGAATGCTTTACACCAGTTCCCTGATAGCACAGTGTACTGTGATGTCAACTGTAATATTTTTACCACACAGCAGGGGTTTGAATTCCGGGAGTGGTAGTAAGTTGTAGGCATAATCATAACCATCAACTCTACAGACTATGGCAGAATGTTCAGGTAGTAAGCCGTATGCATAGTCATACCCCTCAACTGTTCTGATCTGTCCAGCATGTCCAGATAAATGGCCCAAATCTGCTGCCCGGTAACCTGCTCCCCTGACAAATCAGTGTGATGATCTAAGAAATGTAGGCAGCTTATACTGACATATGGATAGTCAGACCTGAACATAAAAGGAGAATGTATATGAAAACAAACCTGTCATTTTAGCAACTCACCCAAAGTGTATGACAGCAATTCGCAATATATGTCACTTTAACACCTGCATCCTGTCACGCCTTGACCAGTGTGTGTGCAAAAACAGATTGTTAGGTATGTGTATAACAGCAACATGGAATCTGTGAGTATGTGTAGAATTTTTCAGGTAGTGTTAACAAAGATTTTCTCCACAGCTATAACAGGTAAGAGGTGTAGACTGTGGGTACAACACAGGTCACTTATATACTTGTCTATGAGCATGGAATTTGGGAGTATGTGTAGAAATTCTCATGTAGTGTTAATGATTTCCTCAACAGGTATAACAGGTAAGAGGTGTAGACTATACGTAAGACACAGTCCACGCATATACTAATCTACAAACACACCATTGTACAAAGTAAGGACATTGGGTAGTGTAATAATACATGTAAGGGACAGATCACTGCAGTGACTAAGAAAGTTATGAAAACTACAGGGATATATTAGTTGTTAATTGACCTTTCTCTCTCACCCTCTCCATATGTGCAACAATAACCTTATTACACACCTCAATGGGAATGTGTACACTCCAAAATTTTGTTGGGACATATGTCCTATTGGTTTATAACTATTCACATTTGGTTCTATGCATGTGCCATCAATGAAACCTGCATGCTTTTGTAATGGCCACTGTTGTCCCATATATGCATGTGTTCTGCTTGCTCTGCAACTGTTGTAAACCAGTGTCTTGGGTTAATGGGAATACCTATGCATGCTGTTATACCTAATCCTGAGTGCTGTTGACTATGACTAACTGATATCTTTCTTAAAACTGCAATACCATAGCTCGTATGGGAAGGCCGGTCCCAGCGGACCCATCTGTCCCTCCTCAGCTGGCCATGGCACCGGACACCAGCATGTTTAGTGCCCAGCCTGGGACCTCTTCCTCCATTGGCCCTGCACCACATTTGGGTGGAACCACCACAGGGGATGGGGCTCGGGCCCCCCGGGAGCTTGGGCAGAGAGGTACCTGTCACCTGCCATCAGGTTTGGGCTGTGGTGTGTAGGGAGCTCAACAGGAAGTTTCGAGACCAGCTACGCCAGCTTGAGGGCCACATGGTGCAATTAGAGGGTGAGCCTTCCCCTCCTACCCAGCCTCCAGCACAGCCATCTTTGGGGCTGTGAAGGTGCAGTGGTGACTGCCCATGGGTGGGGACCTCAGTCCCACTGTTTCCATTTGGGGGCTCATGGGCTTGTGACTTCCAAACACCTCTCCCTTTCCAGGATGTTTACCCCCACATGTGTCATATACTGCCCCTGTATGTGTCTTGTTTGTTTTGTCTGTTAACCTACCCAACCTACCTCCCCAAATATACCTACTACCCCTCCTCAACATCCCACTCTCACCTGAAAAAGAAAAAAAGGGCAATCTGTTCCCACAAAAAAATCTCACCCCATACATAGCTGTCCATTTTGCACACGTGTCCACTGGACACATGTAATCTGGTCTAATTGGCATCACAACAAATTTTATTGTGATCCTCACCCCAACCCAGGGATTTGAGTGTCCAAATCTATCTCCAAATTCAGCGTATATACACAGCTGTTGCTGTAAAAAAATGGGCAGCTATGGACCTTCCCTACACCCTCCCTGCACATCCCTAGCTATTTTCCCTATTGTCTTTCCCTCTTTGTGCCCCTTTTTTCACCACTTTCCTATCAACCCCTTTTTCTTTTCTTTTAAAGAAATTAGCACTGGGGTAACTGGGAGTAAGCACTTTTAAGCAGCAGGAAGCGGGTTTAAGCCTGTATGCGTGAGGGTAAGCTATGCCTACACAGGTTAAGCAATTTAGAAGCTAACTGCATACAAGACACTGTAACTGGAAGTTAGCAGTGCTTACCTCTGTGCAAACCCGCTTACAACTGCTTTAAAGTGCCTTAATCACTCTGTATCCAATGGCCCGTGTTCTGCCCAACAACAAAATAAACTGCTCCTGCAAGGCTCGAACCCAGGACCCTGCACGCCATAGACAAAGTGATTTACCACTAAGCCATGCCAAATATAAATAAATCTGATGTTTTCAGAAACATATCATCCAGTCCAGTCATGCAACAGTACAGAGAATGTATACCAACATCTAGATGTATGTGTGTATAAATATATTAATATCTAAACAGCTACAACATATCTATATATGTATATGTATATATATATATATATATATAAATATATACATATATATTAATATATATGAACATATATACATGCAAATGCCTACATCGACACGTATATGTGTCTACACCTATATGTCTACATATACACAGCAAGTTACATATGTGTACGCAGATATATATCTATGTAGGTATATACGGACATAGATATATATATATCTATATAGGTATATATGGTCATACATCTGTAGATAGCAATGGTAGATTGACAGAAACCAATATGTCCACATGCACCGTTAATGGAATTGAGAGGCCCCACACACTATACGTCTTGTATGAATAGGCATACCCCCCCACAGCCACACACCTCCGCCCTGCAATACACTACCAAGTGTTGCAGCTCCCATAACCAGGACCTGACATGACATGGGCACAAGATGGTAGCAGTACTACATCCCACCTGTATGATGTCAGGCTGATATTGGTAACATATCATGCAGTACAGTCTGCCTGCTATAGGAAATGTACAATGTGGAAGCTATCAACATCTCCACGGTACAGATACACAGACACAGATATGCAGATATAGATACACACACACAGACACATACATATATATATATATATATATATATATATATATAGAGAGAGAGAGAGAGATAGATGTAGATCTACATGTGACTACACATGCAGATATATGTACAGTAAGATACATATGTAGAAGGTGCACACAATATGGAACAGCCACTATGCCTACAGTTAACACCTGGACATCTGGACACTGTATGGGCCACCCATACAAATGACAGTCTTTGCCTGCAACATATACCCACAGAGAGGTCATAGGAAAAAACACCACACACAAGATTGCAGAAATGGAAAACCTTTAATTGTGTACTATTACAGTTCTATATGCCATGTCATATAGATGTTCAGACACTGACATCCATATAAACAGAGTAATGCAACTGTGAAACCGTTATACTAATACAGTAGTCTGGAAAGGTTCACAACAGTTGCTGTCCAGGCCAAGCCCTTCAAATTTTACAATAGTGAAGACAGACTGGGCCACAGGATACCAAACAATCAACAGTATGTAATGCAGGTGTATAGTTCAGCAGCTTCTATCTACACTCTGTACAAAATCATAAGGTGGTAAAGACATCAGGTGACCAAATGGGTTGCAACTGTTACGTAACAAGGCATAACTGACACCATCACAAGCACACTGACAGATAGAACAGTCTGTATGTCAGGAGGCAGTAGGCTTGCATTAACCCAACTTATATAAGTAATGTAAATATATTTGAAGTATACAGTACTGTACATCCAGATACCTTAAGGCATCTCATCCCTGATACCCCCACAGCTGTAACAGCCTAGGTCATTTATGGTGCTCCCCCCCAGACTCATTAGTACAGGGCCGTATACCACGGTTATATACACTGGCCTCTGGAGTGCATAAAGGTGCACATGTATGGTGTAGATGACGCCCACACATACATGGACCCAGCCCCACCGTATGTGTGGGGGATACAACAGCAGTGGACTGATGGCAGCAATGGCAGTGTGATTTACTCACAGCCCACTACAGAACAACCCCGGACAGCATGTCATATGTGCAAAGCTTGGTATGTAGGTGGAGGACAGAGGCTGGAACACAGGCACATATGTGAAATACTGTTGCCATACACTAAGCAAGTTGCTGGTGTTACAGGATAGTCTGCAACATACCCTTAATCAGGGAATTGAGGTTAGAAACAGAAATGGATGTAGCCATGTACTGATAGCAGTCAACATGCACACTGCCAGTGAAATATCTGACAAGGGACCTGGATGGTGGACAGACAAAACATGATAGGCACACCTCTGGCCACCAAGAGGATAGGCCCACAGTTGAGAGCTATGCAGACAGACTGCATTTCAAGGTAAACTAGTATGTACACACACACCCTGTAACACCAGTACTATACAAAGCATAGCACAACTCTATTCACACACTGTCTGTAGTTCTTGAACCTCCTGCAAATATGTAGCTGCCCTGAGTGTGCCGGTTCTCCTGTAAGAGGTACTTCTACCTGCTGTCTGTAACACTGATGCCCACACACAGGAAGGATGTCCATCACACGGGAAATGTAAAGGGACCATGCCCACATGATGTAGGGATTTATAGTAGGTGGTTGCTATGACAGTGGTAATTGAAATTACTACATTATATGTACATATATTTCCACCATATGTCCTGGACATGGAGTGTAGCCCTACCCCAGCCTGTGCAGTCCCAAAGTCATAGTGCAAGGGGATGTCTGGTATGTATAGCAGGTATATTCGTAGACTATTGCTACTGTCATTGGGATTGTCTTCACAAACATGGTGTGTGTAGGAGGTCACATCTGCTTACCACATGTGTGCCATTGGCTACTGACAGACATCCTTAGGACATCATAGTAAAGTACTGCTGCTAGCATGTAATGCCCCTGTGTACTGAAGCTGAGATATTGGCCAATATATGTGGACATTCTGACACACTCTGCACAGTCCAGAGGTATACACATAACCCCTTAGTGCAAAACATGTGTACCATGCCTGACAATATGGATGTAGACAGCCATGTAGATGGGTATAACACATAACGAATGGTATACATTTGCCACCATAGGTTATGCATTCACACACCCCTGTCTGGCCTGACACATAACCGCTGGTACAGGGGTGCCATGGTCACATACTACCCACTAGATATTGACATACATCTGTACAGCATCCCACTGCTCTGTCTGACATACAGGACTGTTAAGGGAGGCCCGGCAGCAGTACATCTGGCAAGTATCTGCACATGACATCTCACTTGATAAGTACACTAAGCTGCTTGTCATGTAACAATACACTGTGCAGGCTACAGGCAGACAGGCTCAACACTGGCCTACATCTCTTATGGGGGAATGCACATGTACCTGCATATATATAGCAGGCTCTACAGGAATGTCACGCCACAGGGTAAAGATACACCTGTGTGAAAGTGCATAACCACAACCAATGTGAACACTGCTACAGCCACATATGTTAAGCTAGCATAATATTACAGTTTATGGACTATCTGTTCAACACCTTCCTCATATGTGCCACTCACGGACTGACCCTACATATACTGGGCTGCTACACAGTTTGGTGTGATGGCTGTCTGTGGTATGGCACATGTGTGTGTATGGCCCTACAAACATGTACGCCAATATGGTACCATACAGTGGAGCAGCATGTAACATCAGATAGGATGGGAACTAAAACAATGACATCTACCACAGTCTGTACACAGGCTAAGGTGCATATTAACAATACACACACTGTCGACATTCACCATAAGTACACAGACCTCAGTACTGTACAAACATCCACAGAATGTCCAGGTTATGTCACGAAATATAACCCCTACTGTACATAACATGTGTAGCAGTCTGATATTTCACTGGCTTGTTATCAGATATGATGACACTAATTATGGTGTACAGCACATATGCACCACTTCATGCATGACATTTGTACAAAGGTTGACAGAGTTTTGGCTGGAAGCACATACACAGGGCCAACATTGATATGTTGCTGTGATAACCTCATACATTTACTGTTGTAACAGGATTTGTTACATCATATGTCCTATGAGGGATATGAAGCCAGTAACTCTCACGGCTTTCACCATCTAAGGACTGCAATCCTCACACTACCTTCTGCAGTCCACAGATAGATGCTCCATGGGTAACACATGAAACCAAAGGTACAACACACTGCCCAGTCTGCTGATGACCCTGCAGATGGGGATTCCTCATAAACATGAAACTGACATGGCAGGTACTGAGACATGTAGGACAGCCATATCCACACACACACACTGTTAAACCAACATTACTCCAAATGCAGTATAGCAGCATTTAGTCTGTAGTCAGGTCAGGTGCATCCCCCTCCTGTGTGTTACCCTGTTCTACAGTGTATGTTGTTAGAGGTAAATCCCCAATCCATCTGTAATGCTGTTTGCCAAACAACAGATCCAGTTCCTGCTCACAGTGAATGAAAAGGGCTGACACCAACATGATGTTCCTAGATATTGGTGTGTGTTTCCATGCAATTGGTTATGGGAATGTTACCACAGCTGTTCCACATGCAGTCAGCTAGGGGAGGGCTGCAATTCATGCAGACGACATCAGCTGATAATGAGTATGCTGCTGCCTAAGCAAAGCAGGTGTAGGTCTCCACATCCACCAGAGAGGGAGTGGGTGAGGCAGACAGAGGCAAAGACAAGTCAGGGCGGGGTGGGAGAGTAAAACTTACTCATGTTTGTGTCACACACCTATCAGCACAGGGTATCAAACCCCTGACGACTATGTAGTGCTATCACATTTCTATGCAGTTATTGGATGATTCACATGGGTTACCTGTTGTGGAGCCCTTAGCACATATATGTGATGGTGAGTGACATCTGCAACAGGGACATGGTAGCTATACGGAAGGTGACATACATGTGCCTGTCCGCATGAACAGGTGCCAGCATCAACACAGCCACACTCTCACAGGGATGCACACACTGACACACTTTGCAGGGCCAGGATTACAACTCATCAATAAGGGGATTGCCACAACACATCACTGTGCAGGTATCACATGCACCATATGGGTCATACGGGGGATGTATGGGCAAAGGGTATGGGGAGGTGTCTGACATCAGACAGCATGCTACAGTATGCCCATGGGGGTTGTAGGGAGTGTGGATGTGAACATACGCACCATACAGCACACACACAGGATACCAGTACTGACATGCATGGGTCCATGTCTGCATGGGTGTGTGGTGGTTGACTGTGCCAGATGGCTGTACACGGCTAGGCGATGGGTATACCTTGGCATCAGGCCACATGACAATGGTCTGCATTGTGGCTCAGGCCTGTAGTGTTTCCATTTGTCCACACAGGTGGGTATTGTATCCCCCCATCCAGTCACCTGGGTGACTATTGTGTGTGGCCAATGCTGTGCATCGCTTGCCATGTATATGTTCCTTAGTCCATGACATGGACGGTGTTTGGAATGTGCACACCTCCATCATGCATGTACAGTGACATGTGGAACTGCACCTGGGGTGTCTGGTCCATGTAAACACAGATTATCATCAGATGTGCCAGCCTTGCCCACCTGTGGCAGGAACTAGTAATGCAGCAGGTTTACCCTGCACCTACACTGATAGCATGCTAATGGCATTCCCTGGCATCTGTTAATACAGGGCATGTTGTCAGGCATTGTATGTCCTTTGTGGGTCACATGTGATGGCACCACAGGTGTTGCAGGTATCCATTGGGGGAACATGGGCAAGGTGCACTGTGTGCATGTACGTGCATATTGGACAGATGGACAGGGTGCCATGCCCTCTGTAGCCCACTGCTATTACCCCATAGTTACTATCATTGGCCAATATGCAGTGTACTACCCACATATTGGGTGTTGCCTAGCCATGTGTGTGTGTATGAGGTATGGATTAAGAGTGTGCTCTGGGTAATACTCTGGTTGCTAACTGTGATTGCCTGGTCTTGCTGTCACATGTATGGTTACAGC
Source organism: Protopterus annectens (assembly GCF_019279795.1). Lineage (NCBI taxonomy): Eukaryota > Metazoa > Chordata > Ceratodontiformes > Protopteridae > Protopterus > Protopterus annectens. Next base: position 207,738,527 of record NC_056749.1, read on the forward strand.
TTTGCACCCCAGCCTCTCAGCTATGTCACATCTGTTATCCCTGCACGGTGGACATTGTGATATATAGTAGGGCCACCATAAAAGAAATATGCAAAACCCACTCCACTTTGGCCACACACTCATAACCACCTCCACACAGGATACAAGTTACAAACACACACACACACACACACACACACACACACACACACACACACACACACACACACACACACACACCTGTCATGTCTGGGAGTAGAATCCTTACCTAACTAGTTTATTACAGTAAAGCACTACTCAGTTATAGTATGCACCATGGAGATTACTGGAGTACTTCTTCCCCAAAGGTTTATTTTACAATGAATGACATTAGCAGGATTGCCAAAGTAGGCCATATGAAAAGTACTGCATGTGACTAGCCTAAAATGCATTGCTCCTTACATAGACAGTGACACACACACAAAACATCCACAACCGACATGTGTGGATATAGAAGCCCCTAACAGAGGTCTATATCACACTACAGCATGGAGCTGTTATAGGACGCACCACAGGGATTACTGGAAACCCTTTCCCCAAAGGTGTATTTCACAATGAATGATATCAGCAGGATTGCCAAAGTAGGCCATTTGAAATGTATTGCGTGTGACTAGCCTAAAATGCATTGCTCCCTACACAGACATTGTAACACTCACAAAACATTCACAACCGCCATGGGTGGGGCTGTAACCCTAACACAGTTCTAAATCACGCTACAGTAGTACATAGTTATGGCATGCAGTACGGAGATTACTGGGTTACAGGAGTGGGGGGGCACACCTGACTATTACTACATTTCTACGTAGGATGGGGGCACACCTGACTATTACTACATTTCTACACAGGATTGGGGGGCACACCTGACTATTATTACCGTACTATGTAGGATGGGGGGGGGCACCTGACTATTTCTACATTTCTACACAGGATTGGGGGGCACACCTGACACCTTGTGCATATTCACTGTGACTGTACTGGTATGTCAGGTACTCCATTTCATTCTGCATTCTTACCTATCATGCTGACTAGAAGCATACCAGTGTACTACAGATCGTAGCTTTGGTTGCCCTACATATTAGTGTCTGACTTCCTACCCTTTGGAACTGACATCCCACTGCCTGACCTGCTGTAGTCTGTCTGTACAGGCCTGGGGGCAGATTAACCATAGACATCATTCAGGGACCATAGCACAGGCCCTGTTTGTTTACACCTGTCCTGCTGGCTGGGACTGTTGTTGGGTATGTGAACCGCCCTGACTGGCATGTGTGAGTCATATGGACCCACATGTTGCTCAGCACATTTCCTGCAGTGGGTTTTGTCACCCTGTGTAGTACTGACTACTATGGTGAGTCCAGTATGTGTTACAGATGTCACGGTGCCACTCTGAGTGTCTACTGTCTGCTGCCATCACAGTCAGCCACCCAATTCCCTTGCATGCTCACATCCATACCATAGATATAGGTAACAACACAATCTACTCCATTTTGCAATTGGTAGGTTGATTGACTTCCTTTGAGGGTGTGCCAGACTTGCAGATGGTGCTGGAGGGCTGCCTATGTTGGATGCACATAGTAAACCCCTTATACATGGTTGAGTACAGTTAGTGTCATGTTTGGCATCCCTTTTACTGTATGTGCGAGTCAGAGAGAGGTGTCATTCCCTGGGTTCCTACTGTGTCAGTGTATGTGCTATGCGTTGTCTCTTTGTCATGGCCTCGGCATACTCGGCACACCTCCATCTGCCTACTGGGGTAGTCTCAGGTTGTTCCTCCTCTGAGTCACTCTGTGCTTATGCAGGCCTTGGCATTGGTGGAGGGCTGTGTGGCCCTGCCCTGTGCTGTTCCTGCTGCAGCTGTTTCTGTAGGATCATATTGTGTAGCATGGCACATACCATAACAATTTGGGTACATGTAGCTGGTGAGTACTGCAAGGCTCCACCGGATGTGTCCAGACACCAGAACCGTGACCTGAGCATCCCAAACACATGCTCTATAGTAAGTCTGGTCTGTGCGTGTGCCTCATTATGGCATTCTTGTTCAGGTGTGTGTGCATTTCTGATGGGTGTCATCAGCCACGGCTCCAGTGTGTAACCAGCATCCCCCACTAGGTGACCATAGGGGATGTCCCCATTGGCAAATCTCTGGTACAGATGCATCAGATGCCATATGTGGGAATCATCATAACTTCCAGGGCAGCCAGCACACACATTCATTATAATGCCCTGGGCATCACAGACAATCTGGCAATTGATGGAGGGGATTCCCCTGCAGTTGATGTAGGCCCTACCCTGGTCACCAGGTGGTGCTTTGATGCATATGTGCGTGCAGTCTATAGCACCAGGGTATTCTGCTATCTGGTGGAAGACATGCATATTGCTGACCAACGCCTCACGGGTGTTGAGGAAATATACATGCTCACTGGCATGTGCTGATGTGGCATCCAGGAACTGGTGGAATACTCTGGATCCTGATGCCTGTGAGATCCCCATGATATCCCCAGTTGAGCTTTGGGAGGTACCTGTGGCTAGTATTCCTAGGTCTACACATACCTTGGTATCCACTGGGATGGGTTCCTCTCGATCAGTTTGGTGTGTCAGGTGTGGCCGGCACAGCTCAACAATTTGCTGTAGGAAGTCTCTGTCCACCCTATAGTGCTCCACTATCTCCAGCTCATGTAGCCCCTGGTAGGTTACCCTGGGTTTGTACACTCTTCTCCGTCTCCTCACTGTGGGTTGATCGGCGGCATTCACATCCTCACTACCCTCAGCCTCTTGCACATGTTGTTCTATGTTGCCTGCTGCAGCCCTCCTCATTTTATAGGTTTATTTGTTAAAATTTCCTTGCTTGTATACACCAGTGGTGTAGAGTGTGGGAAAAACCAGAAGGGTAGGTGTTTGCATAGTTTATAGTAGTGTTCTGGGCTGGGTTGGTCTGCTGCATGTGTAATTGGCTGATTCTGATACATTTCACCTGCTAGCTATGCTAGTTCTCCTAGATTACCTTCCTTCTGCTGTTCTCCCTTCCCATTGCCTTCCTGTTTCAGCCCAGGGGCGCGCTGCGCAAACAGAGTGCTCAAATGTGCACATTGCTGCTATTTCCTGTTTAACTTTTGTTTTTTTCCTGTAAAACACACCCACTTAGGCTTTGTAAAAAGTGCTAGTCAGGTTTAGACACACCCCCTAGCTTAGTTGTGCTAAGCTAGGAGCAAACCCGAGCCACAGGGCTGCAATCCACTTACAGTATGCCTGACACCCCCCCATGATGTCACCTACCTCCTAAGCTTGCATCAAGCTATTCCTACTCTTACACTGTTGGGACCTGACACTCATGCTGGGGAAAACTGGGATTCACTATCCTTCCCCTCATTTGCATAGGATTGCCTGCTAATGCATAGTTACATGTCTCACACTGAGCCTCCTCCTTTAGCAACCACTGCTCACTGGCCAGGTTGTCTTCTGCCTGCCATTGACTTGCAGGGCAGAATACTGATTTTAGTTAGAATGCTTATTTTAGGTTTATTTTATTATTTTCCCCTGATCCCATTTGCCGCGCCGCAGCCCTATGCTTAAACAGCTGAGATCGGCTAAAAAAATAAAAGTTGATTTTTTTATTTTTTGTATTGTTTGCAATGCCAATGGCCTTATACTTGGCCATTGGCATGCTTACTACATGATATGCAACCTTTATTTGGAGCTGTCATAGCTCCGTTTTGGATTTTGCAGAAATGTACTCTGTTACTAACTGAATACATTTCTGTAGATTGCACTAGTCCTGCATGGACGGTCGAAAGCTTCCTGGATTGCAAAATCACCTCATTTGCATGGATTTCTCCTGCAAATGGGGTGATTTGCATACAAGGGCTTTGTCCGTGCAGGATTAGTGCAGGAGCTCTCGTGCACGCCCATGCAGGCTGTTCCTGGATCACACGGCAGACATATTGCCTGCTTGAGCTCCTGCACCGATCTTGCACTCCGTGCAAGCTTTTGAGAATCCGGGGGAATATGTATATGTATAAAGTGAAAAGAAAATCCTAAAAATATCCTCAAGGCAGATGTAGTAGAAAACACAGTAGTCATGCATGTAGAAACCTGAGCAGTAAATAACATATGACTCATTTTTCCAAATTCCGTGGTGTCTAGTTCTTTAAACCTGCTGTCATTTAATGACTTCATAAGATAATCCTTAGTGGATGCTTTTACTGCAAACTTACTTATGCTACCTATATTTCTTTGGCCATGAGATACATAACATTTCACTTGACTGGTGGGGGTGTCTGAGGTCTGTAATGTACAGAATACATTTCCAGGTAATAGAATAATCACTTTGATACAAACTTACCAGCAGTAATAATCATTTCATATATTTGTACCATGGGTGGATGGAATGCTTACAGCACAGAATCTACAAAAATCTATAGGTATGTCAGTGTAATGTTCAATACATAGATTTATCATTTTAAAATATACAGACAATTCAGTGATGCCATGCATAAGTATGATTTAGTTTTTTATGAGCATTCTGTTAAAAATAATAGTGCCAGAAAAATATCAATCTCTCTTGGGTTTTGCTTTTTTGAATGGGATGTTTAATTCTGCTAATTTTGGAAGAAATATTGATTAAGGATACTTGCTGTGAGGAATCCTCTTTAACTGACAGAAGGACTATGATGCCTCGGCATAGGAGGACGTGCATGCTTTCTGTTAGAGTGTTATGTAAATCATTTGGAAAATATTGTAAAATTAGTTTCTAAAATGAACAGCTGTAGTGTATATATTTGGAGGTATCAGCTGTTCTACTTTGCCAACATTTACAGCACACACACACACACACACACACACACACACACACACACACACACACACACACACACACACACACACACAAATGAGTGAGACACAAATGAGAGAAAAATCATTTATGAATGACTGACACAAAAAGAGCAAATCATAAAACATTGAAAACTTCTCTCCTGCTATCAGCAAACCCAATCTACATAACCAGATCAAGGCTCACCCCCCCCGCACCACCTTACTTATGTGTGCTAACCTTATCCCTTCCCCTAACTCAAATCCTACACATTTATAATGAAAGCCCTTTCTGCAACAGTACCAGTACATAAGACAAAAGGTCACAAAATGCACACACAACACCAAACAGATACAGCACTAATTGGATCCCAAAGCGTAGCTGGCTCAACTAGTGCCCTGGGAGCAAAAAAAAAAAAAAGACAGCGCCAAAGCTCAGCTAGCATATACCCCCTCGCTGCTGCATCTCTTTTTTGGAAGAACAAAAAAAAAAAAAAAAAAAGTAGCTCTGATGTCCTCTCCCGAACACATACCTCCTCCAAAACACATGCCTTATCCCTGCCACAGCTCTTCTTTGGAAGAATGAAAAATCCCAAACAAAATGAAAAGGGCAGCCACAGTAGACTGCTCTTGGCAGTCTGAAGTACACATCCCTTCCCAGACACATGCCTTCTCCCTGCCACAGCTCTTCATTAGAAGTGGCAGTACAGAAAGAATAGAGGAATAGCACTTCTGGATTATACCGTCTAACACCTTTCACCTGGGGCACGCGCCCCATTTACCCACCCTTGTTGTGCTACTGCTCTATCCTTACCTAACTACTATTCTAACCCACGAACATTCAGACATCCATATTAACTACTATAAAGCAATCTTGCACATTTTCACAGCTACCACCTTTTTTTTTTTCTCAAACTCATTTATTGAATTATCACCTTGTGACATAGGCAAATTTACATTTATACAAAAGTAATCAAACTGTATTTTAATATTAACAAACATTATATTTCACATATATTGCTATATATCATATAACCTAAGCAATGTTACATACATTATTCAATTCCTGACCCTTTTTTTAAACAAGAAACATCTTCATTAAACCATCACTTTTGACATAAGCAGTCATATATTTATATAAATGAAAACGAACTACATGACACAATCCTAGTTGCAAGCATTTTACATTACAGACCATTCTGACACACTCCCAGTTGCAAATTTTGTACATCACTTATAACAACATGCCCTTTTCTTCACTATTGTGCAATCCCAAAGGTGGTAAATATAGTAGGGGGTGCAAGGGTGTAGCTCCCCACCTAGGTAGGTTTTATTTACTTCAGTGTGTGTTTTGTTTAAGTTTGGGCAAGTGTTTACTTACCCTGGGAACAAATTGGCCGTTTGGGTAGTTAAGCTTTCACTATTTTTGTTTTGTGAAAATGGATTTCGATTATATGAGGGTCGACCTTTCACTCACAGCAAGAGGTTCTCCGGTTCGATTCTCGGCTGGAGTGCCTTCTGTGCAGAGTCTGCATGTCCTCCCTGTGTTTGTGTGGGTTTTCCCTGAGTACTCTGCTTTCCTCCCATGTTACAAAGACATGCATGTGGAGCATTTATAAACATATATATAGCTATAGATGTATCGATGTATATATTTAGTTAGTTAGTTAGTTAGTTATGTAGAGTAGCTGCAGATATTGAAAGATATATCCCTGATCATGCTGGGTCGTGTTTCACATGATTCCTAAAGGGGAAATATTGGCGGCACATGCAGCTTGTAAAATCAAGTTTTGCTGCTGTGTGTCATTTTGTTCATTTGGGCTATGATAGATTCTACAGTGGCAGAAGAGACGTTATCTTGAATTTTGCACTAGGGAAGTAGCCTAGTATGAATTTATTAATAGTTAACTGATACGTATTATGCTTTGAAGGTTAATGTAACATTATATTTTTTCTCAGATCCTTGATTTAGGCACGTTTGCTAAATTATTGGCTGTCACTGATATATTATCTGTGTTCTTCTAAGTATAAGATTTTTTGCACATTTTGCTTTTAAAAAGTAGAAGGATAGATTGAAGACCCTTCCATTCACTTTTTTTAGCGTAGCCTGTGATGAGTTTATATTTTCCATACCCATTAGTTGATCTTTTAAGTATATACACCCATACTAGGAGAGACTTGTTTTGAATGGTTAATGAGATTTATGTGATTGGCAGTATTCTAGCCTTGCTACATTTACTACAAGAATTTTTGTTGTACTTGCATGCTTTGTAACTAATAAGATTTACTGGATGATGGAAGACTTATTAGCTACATGTTCTCTATAGAATATATCCGCCAGTTAAACAGAATTGAGTACTACGCAGTAAGTTGTAAGACTTGATGCTCATATGTTGACAACACTTCAAAGCCATGATTGCAACTATATCGGGCATGAATGAAAACTTTCTTAGTGTTAGTCTGCTGTAGAGCATGTATTATTGTTTATGACTTTTATTTTTTATATCTAATGCTATTTAGAATAGCCATGCAGTCTAAATACATTTTTAACTGAATCATTACAATGTATAGTATGATAGTGACATAGCTACTTTGAGTGTTTCTGATTGGTTTATGGTCATTTAAATAGTTAAAAGTAGTTTGTTTTTTAGGTCTGAAAAAACCTTAGTTGTCAATGCGAAAGCACTCATCTTTACGTGATTTTATACTGTCTATGTTTTATCATTAAAGTGTATGGTCCTGACCATGGTAGTTGGTTTCTCTTTCTTCATTTTTATTAGTTTTTCACATATCTGCTCCCCTCAATTGATAAGACCAGGCATTTATCTGCACATAATGGTGGATTATAATAGGGTTGATTCAGGCAGATGCCCGGGGCCTAGAAGTACAGATGAGTCCATGTCTGGACAATCAATTTTTTTTTTTTTTTGATTATTATAAATGAAATATACGAGCTGGTTCTTGAGTTTTCTTCTTTTAAAATTGAGTTGGATGTGTATTTGGTAGTGGTCTCACCTCTAATGCTGGAAACATGAAATAAGTTGGAAGATGGTTTAATGTGACTGCCATTTGCAGAAATAAAGCTGACATTACCTAGCTTTTAAAACTGTCAGATTTTGCAAAATACCTTTGATTTTGTCTCATGTACTTTTTCTGTTCATCATAATATATGTGATGACAGATATGCGAGCTTCAGGTGTCATATCTTTCAGAAAATGCATGCTAATCAAAAACTGTTATTCTAACAATTTCTTTAGCATATGAAAGCAATATTTAAAACCTTTTCTTGATTTGGGCCTTTATCCCTCATTTTCTAACTTTGTTCCTGATTCTTGTGCTAAGAAGTTGAGAGGAGTTATTTTTATCACATTCAAATTAAATGTATACAGCAAATTGACCATGACTACTGGGTGGGTTGAGGGCTGTCTGTGGATGAAAGTAATTTCCTTATTGTTTTCTCAGTTTAAACAGCATGAATTAGCAGGACTAGTATCCATTTGTAAGAAGTAAGTTATAATACTTTACTTTGGCTATTTTGCGTTAGTGTAAAGCCAACTTGAATTATATTACCATGTCTACAGCTATTTCAGATACCTGAGGTGCACACAGTCAATGGGAATATAATTGCTGAGTACAGGAGCTGCCTGTAGATGAGAATGACTGATGCTTTTGCCATGACCCAGCTAAACAGTTTGTCTGTCTTTGCAAGACTTTGTATACATTTGAAGAATGTAAGTTAGAATATTTTACCAGGGCATTTTACCACAGCTAAGTGGCTGTAATTGATTGGTATGGACATTGTTTGATTATAACGGTAGCAGTTCAAGTGTTTTTTATGGCTGAAGTATTCTGGAAGTTGGTAATTTTTTATTAGTTTGTAAATGTTTCATTTCTTGATGGAAAATGCTCAATATTTCTGAAACTTAAAATGGATGCACAGATTTTACTTTCTTTAAACAACAAATATAAATTTGATATATATAAATTAAAACAATAAGGATGGTAAATCCAGAAGAACATGCGCATTTTTGCACAGACCAAAAAACTGTGTGGGTTCATTGTTTTAAAACCACTCAGAGTTCAAAGTACACTTAATCCACTACTATCTGTGCAATATGCAGATATAAGTTTTGTCATTGGATGGTAAAAGCCTTTGTTTGGTTACATCACTGTTTTGTATTGAAAAAATAGACATACAGCAGTTGTTTAGATGTTCCTTGTGATGGAAAGTCCAGAAAAGTGAAAATGTGGATAACAGATATCTGAGATAAAGTTTAAAAGGCCAAAATCATTATAACTGACCATTTCATGTAGTCCTGTTTTTTTTTTTTATGTCTGCTGACTTACACTTTGCAATAGGTATTGCATTTCCTCTATTTGGAAGTTTTAGCTCCTTGAACTGGGAAGAAAAGAAACTCAGGGGCGGTATTAATAGTCATTTGCACAAATGCATTAGTGGTATCCATGATGTTTGCAAGTGAGCATAGCTAAGGCGTGATTTATAGATGCCATTTATGCTAATGCACAATGCCTTAAGTATAATGAGAGGTAAATGAGAAATTTTGTAAAGCAGCGTATGCTAATGAAGTATTCTTGCAATTCATAGTCTGATCTCTGCACCATATGCATATGCTTTGTTAAAAGCATTGCTGCACCTGTGATATCTATTTTGCAAGGCCACAAACTTGGCACCGACAGTCCCTTCAGTAGTTTGTTCCAGTATGCACAAGCACTAAAATGACCCCAAAATTAATTACTTTCCCAAACGATCCCTTCAGTAGTCTGTGTAGTTATACACAAGTACTTCACTGACAAAAAATGAGTCATTTTCCCCAGCCATCCCTTAGGTAGTTTAACCATGTATACACAAGCTTTAAATACAGTAAAACAAACATTTCTTGAAGTGAAGTCAATAATCATACCTTCTTTTAAAAGCATGCTAGTAAATATTCATTTTTCCCTTCCAGTCAGCTAATTCATTTGGCACCTAACTTGACTATTCCATAGGTAAATTGGTGGTTACTGATGTAAGTTGTGTGTTTTATGTGTTTTGTATACAAATGAGGCACTTTTGTATTTATCTTTATAAATCATAGTAATATGCAGAAGTGTAATACCCCTTAACCTCTTAATAGCTCTTACCCTAGCACGCCTTAAGCAAGTTATGGTTTTGCTCTAGGGAGGCATATTTATCAACATGCCTCCATTATTTCTGTAGTTATACAAATAAGGTCATTCAGGCTAAGGAGGTAGCATCACTCTTCATTGATTATCACTATGAACTTACGAAGGGCAAGACAGAAAAACATTCTTCCAATACACACAGAGGACCACTCTGCTGAATAAAAATATTGCTCCAAAATACAAATAAATATCCCAATATTCTGCAAAATCAGAAAGGAATTCAATATTTGTTTGCCAAAGTAACAACATTATATTGGCGTAACTGGGAGCACACAATGCCCCCATTACCATGCCCTTAATCCGATAGTAAAATTCTCTCTCAAAGGATATAAAATTATTTTCAAAAACCAACTCATGGGCATCTCTCAAAACTACCACCTCAGAATTGGTGCTCAGGAACATTCAAGCCATTATCTCTTTGTATCATTGTAATTCTACAGCATGCAAAGCACAGAAAACAGATCTTTAATATCCATGGTGACAAATATTATTTCATCCAAAAAATACACATTTTAATAACATCCAAAAATGCCATTAATCACACAGTACCTGAGAGTAATTGTCCATATAGTCCTTGAGTTTTCAGTCTACAATTTTGGCCAGTAGTTCAGTCTTAGACCTATGTGTAGAGACTATAGGTCTTGGGGGGGGTGATTAGCGAGAGTTTTGTGGACTTCTGTAACTCTAAACAAAGTCAGAATTTTGTGTTTATCAACCTTTAAGTAGGCCTACAATTTCTCATCAAATTTTCCGTCAACTAAAAGATCATTCAACCATAAATCAATCTTGCAATAATGTATATTAATTTAATTGAGGGAGTCTTGTTCATAGCCATACTCATACCCCAAGATATGCAGCATTTTGCCAATATAGTCCACATGAAGCATTAACCACCCCCCATCACATTTCATCACACACATGCATAGTGGATATGTCCTAGTTATCACTTCTCATTTTTTCTTTTTATATTTCTTGTTATATAATGGATTTTATTTCCAAATCTGAGAAAGCTACAGACAAAATCTGTTCTACTGCTTTTGTTTTGTTTTTTTTTGGGGGGGCATACACAAGAGATTGCTATTGTTTGTAAATGCATGGTATATCATTTTTATTTTATTTATTTTCTACCATTATTTACAAGTGGGTCATTTCAGGCGAAAGCTGGAAGCACTGTTTGGTTAAAAAACACTTAAGATCATACAATGTGCAATCAGAAACATATTAAATCCATCCCATGGCTTCAAAATAAAGCTTGTCAGCTAATTATGCTTGATTTTTGATGCAGATTCAGTATTGTAACCAGTAAAAGAAAATATGGACCTATTTCTTAAGCAAATTATGGTCAAGTCTCTTAGTTGGTTTTTACTGTGCAGTAGCTGTGGTGTTTTAACGTTATAATAAAGAATATTCTACCACTTGTACCGCTGCATAGTATACATCATCCTAAAGCATTACTCTGAGTCACAGCAAGGGCAGAGGAGATGGGGCAGCTACCCTGGACATCAGATCACATGAGTTGCCATAAGTGGAAAAAAATGTCTATTTTTGTTCTGTTTTAATTATGACTTGGGTACCTCTCTCTATGTATTTATGTATGTCTGTTAGCTATATAACTTAGAAAAACCACAAATTGCAAACAAGTAATTAAAATGGAAGAAAAAAACACACCGGATTCTAAAATAACGGTTAGCGCTTTCATTTACTAGAATCAGCAAACTTCTTCAGACAGTTTGAAAAAAAACACAAGTACACATATAAATTTCCATATCATGACATAATTTCCTTAAAAATAAACCAAGCCTCATTTTAAAGTGCCAGATCATCTTCCCACTTATTAGGCAACTGATAAAATCAATCCAAAATAAAAATATCCAAATGAATCAACATAAGTGACAATATTAAATCACATACAAGTAACTAAATAAAAAGCATGTACATATAAATATATATTATATATATATATATATATATATATATATATATATATATTCATATAAAAATATAAATATATAAAAAGGAAACACAATTATAACTCTATCTAACCAAAGCTTTTAATTTCAAAATGCTTTTAATAGAAACTAAATTGTTCAAGCCTGGAGGGACTAAGGCATTCAGTTTTAACTGCCAAATAAGTTCTTTCTCTTCAAGCTTCAAATCCATAGGTCCTCCCCTAATGTTATCTGGGATTTTATCAATAACCAAAAACTTAAATTCATGCTTTGGGAAAATATTAATGTGTCTTGCTAATGCATTATTTAAATTTCTTTTATCAATTGCATACAAATGCTCATAAATTCTATTTTTAAGGGGTCTTTCTGTTTTACCCACATAAAAAAGGGGCACTTCGAACATAAGCTCAAATAGACAACTCCCCCATTATTGCAACTGCATTTATCATTAATATGATATTTTTTACCATTGATTGTGAAAGAAGTAACCACATTAATGTGTTTGCACCAACAACAAGCTTCACATTTAAACATGCCACAATGTGGGGCATGACATTTAGAGGTGCTATTTTTCAAGAGCATTTTAAGATTCCTACCTTTCCTAAACGCCACAAAAGGATATTCACCTATAGGTTTTCTAACTGAAATATCATCAAGCAGAAAAAAAAAAACAATTTTTAAACACAATTGATCTCAAAAGAGGGGCATCAATTGAAAAAGTAGTTAAAAAACTCAGGCTTGCTAAATCGACATCAGAACACATACACAGTTGGTTAAGATCCAATTCTCTACTGTGAACTCTGACATTGGAGAAAGTAATCTAATTAATAACTTAAAAGCTTATGACACCAAGTTGTTTAAATTTAAAAATTTACAAATTGATGTGCAATACTTGTCAGAATGCATTAAGAGACAGCAAGTCCCAAAGGGACTTAGACAATGGCGCTTCCCTACTGGCTTAATTTTAAACTCAACATTCCACAAAGAACTTTTAAATTTATTCGACTGACAAGGTGTTGAGTTCATGGAATTATTAATTAAAGACTATTGTAGGTAGATGGACAACTTGAAAATTGAACTGGCGGAATTAGATTCCAGCATTCGGTTGGACAATGACTTTCTGCGTTATAAATTTTACTTTTTACGTATTTTTTCAACACATTATTAGCAAACTACAAGTGTAAGTCCAAATAGATTTTAATTGAATCATCAAAGTAATTCATTCTATTTAGTCCTGCATATATTTATTAGATGCAGTACTTAATAAGTAGAATTTCCTTGGGTGATTAACCCATCATTCTGTCTGGTTACATTTTCAAGGATGGCCAAGGTTCTAGCCATTGCTGTATTAATAATTGTGCAACTAAATGTTTTTCCCTATTGTTTGTTGTAACACACAGTGTTAGCTTACAGACTCAAGTGTATTCAAATTATTTTTAATTTGACTTTTTCTACCCATAGAGCCATAGCAAGGATGTGGTGAATGGGAGTGTGATTACTGCCATGTATTAGGTGCGATTGACCCCTTTATGGATTAGTGGCATCCATTAGAAATGCATAAAGGGAATTACAGCCAGTGCTTTTTTTTTTTTTGCAAGGAGATGCTTGCATTAACTTAGCAAAGGTTTTCGGTATCTGTTAACAAGTTATTATGTAACTTATGTAGTTACATAATAGCCCCTGCCTTAGGTTGAAGATCTTTCATATTTTTTAACAGTTCTTTCTACAACATGCATATGCTATGCAATATGTCCCTGTTTAATCGAAAGATTCTCATTTTTTTTCTCCCCTTTTTATTCTTGATAGTGTTTGGTACAGTTATATACAGGGAATTATTATGTAGCTTAATGTAGCCACATAATAGCTTCCTGGCTAGGATAAACATACTTTTGTTTCTTCTCAGGTCTGTATATTTCTGGTCCTTAACTTAATTGGAGGGTGCCAATTCGGGGCATCACCCAGGGCATCAGCTGATCTGGCTACAGTTCTATCTGCCCAATTCATTGGTGGACTACTCTAGTAGTTTCTTTTTTGAACTGCAAAGAATGTATTTAATGTCCCAGACTGAAACTCTTTATCCATGCTTCCGTACCTGTAGTTTTTTATACTTACAGTACCTTATTGTGATGCTATTCCAACTGCAGATATTCCTGACTTCTGCAGTTACTGTGAAAGTCATTTTTGAGCTGGAGATCGGGGCTGCCACTGAGATGTGTGGGGGCAGACTGGAGATTGGGGACACAAAATGAGTATGTCAAATCAGGTACTAAAGTCTACTGATATAGTGTAAATGGGAGAGTGGCCTCCAGTTTATATAGATTACGCTTATCACAAATTGTGACATGCTGCTGCAGTAGTAGTTCACTATCATGGATCATTAAGCCATCCTTACACTGTCTCAGAATATCAACTGTAATTAGGGTTGCAACAGAAGGGGTAGAGGTGATTGCACTTCCATATTTGCTAGGGGGATTGAATTACTGAAGGCAGGAATGGGATATTGAACTAATTTAGTCGGCAGGTAGAGACAATATGTTGGGTAGATAAACCATACTGTGAAAGTGATCTATTAGATGAGGTGAGGATGTGCTAACATTAATACTACAACTACTTAGACATAGACAGAAGACATTAAGTAATGCAGTCGATTCCAAAAGGAAAGCACAGCTCTAGTTTAGTACAGCACACAGATTCAGTATAATAACTTTAGTATGAGGGCAGTAGACACAGTATAAATTAAACACAGTAAGATGTAAAAGTAATACGCAACTATTGTTTGGGGCATTATACAATTATATTTGAAAGAAAGCATCAGAAGAATTTCACATTACAATTAGGCGAATTCTGCACTGGTAGAAAAATGATACCCCAGTAATATGACTGGAGGTTGGTTGGATGCTGCACACCAAGCATTTCAAGGCTTGACTGCCACCACTAGAATGAAGAGAGGTTGATTCTGATGCAATGAAACACATGCTTCAAAGACAATAGGCTCATATACTACACAATGATTGCGTCTTGGATTTATCAGACTCCATTGTCATATGTTTGATACATTCAAATACAGTTAATGCCAATAATTAGTCTAAGTAAAACTGGAAATGTAACTATCAGTAGCTATTGATCATGGCCACAAAGTAGTCTTGGAGCAGCAGAAAGGAGCTATTCAACAACAGTTTATGAAATTGTCCTGCAGGCAACAAACATTTGTATAAACAGAGACAAACAGTAGCTGGAAGAGCAGTGTGGCCAAGCTGGAAGCAACAAGGACTTCTTACAATAACAGCATGCAACTCAGCACAGCTCAGACCCACAACTGTACAAACTAGGCAAGGGACCAAGATGTATGTATGGAATGTTAGATAACAGTTGCAAACACTTCAAAACAAATCAATTACATTTATCCACTGCACCAAATTGTGGTCCTTCTTGTTGTACAGTAAGGTCAAATCTGGTTAAAACTGGTTAATCCAGTAGCAGTATATTAGCAAGAATATGTAGCAAAATACAGCACAACCAAATAGAACAGTATATCCTGTTAAACAGCACATTTTAAAAGCTATACTTAAAAGTCATAACCAATCTGGAAACAACTGGAAGTTAACTCTGGAGGCAAAAATAATGCCCAGAACACCAGAGGTTTCCTGATCTCACTAGAAAGAAAAAAAAGACTGAAAGTGTACCAAAATGAAAAAAAAAAACCTCTGGCACAATAAATAATCTTATCATATATGCTGTAAATGTACTTCAAAAGCCCACAGATAGAATTAGATTAAATAAAATAACTCCAGCTGTTCACCCCCACTTTCTGTTACTCCACATATATAAGGTCACCCATCTGTATGCAAGTGTCACTAATTATAAAAAGAAAGGTCTGTTTGCAGCAAACACAGATAATGCAGCTTCCATTTCCTGCACCACATTAAGCAGCTAAACCTCCCCAAACCTGATAATAAGGACCCCACTTTTACTTTTCAACTAAGGATCCCTGTCTTTCAATAAGACCACTCTGTCAGTTCTTTGTTACACTCATCAGGTAAGACAATTACACCCTCCACTGCTGTGTAGTTTGGTTAGCATGTATTTTGGATGAAATTTTATTTTAAGCACATATGATGTCACTGTCATACTGTACCACATGCAACAGCTGCAAAGGCCCCCTCACTCTGCCACACCAAACAGCTCGGCAACCTACCAGCTCGCGATATATAACCATAATTTTATTTGATTTATTTTACATTTGTTTACTGGGATAGTCCGACTGGATACATGTCCATTTTCAGCGGAGGCCCGGGGAGAAAAGCTCCACATAGTCAAACATACAAAAGGTTACACAAGAAGTTAGAAAACAAGTAGAATATATAAAAACAAAGTGGTAATATACCTTATGTACATTGGTTTAGAAGTGTTCCCTAGTAGGGACTCACAGTTCTCATGGACAGACATACAAAGGTTACACAAGACGTTAGAAATCAATTAGAATGTATAAAAACAAAGTGGTAATATATCTTATGTACATTGGTTTAGTAATGTTCCCTAGTAGGGACTCACAGTTCTCATGGACAGACACAATTACAAGTAAGATTGTAACTCACAGTTAGTCCCTAGTAGGGACTCACAGTTCTATAGGTACCACATGCTTCTGTCATACCTATGGTGGAGTGAAGGGGATGACTGCACTGGGTATAAGCTACTGGGGGGTGGGGAGTGATCAGCACCTAGATGAGGTGCCAGTCATGAGTGAGTACATTAATGCTATTCATTTGAACAGCTGTAGTGGACATCACTTGTACAACAGGAGCAAATAGCTAGTACCATAGCAATACCATACCATAGCACTGCAACAGCTCTACTCAGCTTTGCTACCATGATCAACAGTAGAAGAAATGCAGAGAACTTAGTAGTAGAATTGCTTAATTTGTCAACAATGTTTGACAGTGTCTCACCCAAAACTACTCTACAAACTCTCCATCATGTGGCTTCAACACTGATTTCTCACTTGGTTCAGCAGCTACCTCAGCGATAGACATCAAGTTGTAAAATGAGAGAAGGACATTTCTCCATTTCTCTAAGTGCTCATAGGAGTGTCTCAAGGATCTCTCCTTGGTCCCTTGCTATTCAATGCTTTTATAAATGACTTACATACAGCAAATAAACAAGCTATTGTTATTTAGTATGATGATTCTACACTCACCTGCATCACCAAAAACCTACAACACCTTCCAACCCAAACACAGAAATCCTTCAGCTCTAATAAAACATGGCTCCATAAGTCTCAATTACTATCAGACTCTAAGCAGACCAGATTAATTATGTTTACGCCTAAACAATACTCTGACAAACATCTCTTCACCAGTACATTCTTCTGACCAAACCAAAACTGAATTTGTAACTCATACTAAGCTCCCAGGCTAAGCCTATAGTTCTGGTCCGAGCCTTTAATTGATCATTATTTGATCGGTGTTTTATCCCAGTGAACAAATTTAAATAACTAAATAAATGTCATGAACTCTGACTACCATGTAAAGGAAAACAACCAGTAAAAGGAGACTCAACTGAATAATTCAAAAACAAGTCACCAAAAGGATTCAGTTGGAGGCAGAAAACCGCAACCACACAAGGTTTATTGTAATATTATTAACGCCAACTGTATCTCAATAAAAAACATTTTCATTGGAGAATACTCCCTGACTTCATCAGATAATACAAATGTGACCCCTGAAAACCATTTAAATACTAGTCACATAAATTACAAAATAGACTAATTGATTGACAATCATCTGTTAAAGTAACAGTGTCTACCTTATCATGTGCTATAGTAAAAACAAGGTAGTTCAACTGTAATGTCAACATAAAATAGTACAAATAAAAATGTATATGACCTTTTAAAATCTTTTGACAGTTGTGGCCTAGAGATAGTTCAGGCCATTATTAGAAACAATGAAAGGGAAATCAGTAAATTAAATGACACTATTGAGCTTTACAATAACAGAGTTGTAAATGATTTAATGTTTACGGTTGAGAATGAAAAGAAAAAATATTATGACCTTAGGGTACAGATAGAAAATGTGATGACATTATTGCAAGAAAACATAAAAAACTTGATCGTGACATTAAGGAATACAATGAGGGCCGGCAATACCCTGCACCTCCACCTTGTCATAGTACCCATTCAGGAGAGGGTAGGAAACCTCCTGTTCCTAATCTTGGAAACAGTATAGAGGGTAATGGTGTTAATGGGGGAGAGAAGATAATGGTGATGGAAATTATGAGCCTCTCCCCAGGCATTCGGAAAGGATTCGTAACAGAACGAATAATAAAAACAACAACCATTTTTACAGGGAACCTTACCAGCAGAGGGGGGGGGGGGGTTTCAACAACAACAATAAGAACTGGTAACCTCTGTACCCCCTACCATTGATCGCTTACAAGGGGACAATTTTGAAGTTGTAAGCCGATCTGGTTTTCATATTTTCAACTATAGTAATGTACCTGTGACAGAACATTTTTTTAGTTTGTTCACTAAGGGTTTTAAATATGTGCCTAACCGAACCAGCAACATAGCTCGGGTCATTATGGACCTTAAAATCTTTATAAGGAAACTAAATTTGGAGAATTTATTAGGGACTAGTTTCATCAACGGGGAGAATCCAGTACCTAGGAAGGCTAGTACTTTCAATCCCCCCATTCACCCCCAGTTGAAAAACCTTGAATTGAGACTCGAGAAACAAATCAGGGACAGACTACGATACCGGAAATTCACACCCAATTTAGATGAGTCTGAACAAGCTTTACTTATTTATTTAAGTAAAAATTCTGCTGTTCGTGTTATGGAGCCCGACAAGGGGGGTGGCATTGTCCTCATGGACTGTGTATGAGGGCAAAATGAATTCTATATTACAGGATGAAACTCGATATAGCCAAGTATCAATTAACGAGATTAATATATCATACAAAAAAATTGATATAGCTATCAAAGACCTATTTGATCAAGGGGTCATTGACTATAATACTTATTTATATTTGGAGAACAAAACCCCTAGGGTACCCTCTATTTTTGGGGTACCCAAAATTCATAAGGATATCAGCAATCCCCCCAAGACCTATTGTGGCCTCTGAGGGCTCCAAGATTTCTTTCCTATCCAAATTTTTGGATTGGAAATTAAAACACATCTGGGGTAAAAATAGGTATTTATTAAAAGACTCCTGGGAATTTTTGGGTAAAATAACACCTGAATTAAATGTCCCTAATCTCTTATTCCTTACTATTGACGTTGTAGACCTTTTTTCCACTATACCCCATGAAACGGGTTTAGCCTGGCTGGAAGAAGCACTTAGAAGTACTCTAGGTACTACTGACAATGATGTTTTTCTAAGTTTGGAACTGGCTGACCTCATTCTGCACAATATGTTTTTATATTTTTCAGGAGAATATTTTAAACAAGTAACAGGGGTTGCCATGGGGGCTAACTGTGCCCCCACATATGCAGATATTGTCCTTTCTGTATGGGAGAAAAAATATGTTAGCAGTGAATTCAATAAGTATTGGAACTTGTACACCAGATTTCTGGATGATATCTGCATTTTTTGGACTGGCACCCAAGGGCAATTACAGGATTTTATTATTTATTTGAATCAAAGCACTAGTTTTTTGACATTAACCTACCAGGTTACAACTCAGAAAGTCAATTATTTAGATGTGTCTTTAAATGTTGATGAAACAGGCTTTAAATCTACCATTTATAGGAAGCCTACTTTTTCTAATACCTATATTCAGTATACTAGTTCCCATCCCCTATATCAAAAGAAAGGGATAGTCAAGGGGCAATTCGTTTGGGCTTGCCGAATGACATCTGATGAGCACGACTATATCTTAAGAGTGCCAAAATTTAACCAAAATGTTTATGGAAAGGGGATACCCAGAGGATTTTATTATTAATATACAGAATGAGGTAGGAACAATAAATACAAACCCATTTTAGGTACTGGGAACATATACCCTTTAATGGGTTCTAGCAATGTTCAAAAAACAACAGTAGGGTTACAAAGAGCCTTTGTTACAGATTACAGTGTAAACGCTGGTATTATTAGAAACATAGTGGAAAAAGAATGGGAGAAATTCAGTGACTTTACTGACCTCCCCAACCTTAAAGGGAAGTCAGTGAAAACTGTTTTCCGGAAGGGTAGTAACATCAAAAATATACTTGAATATGGGGGGCCAGTTAATGCATTTTCCAATCAACGTAAGGGTACATTCAAGTGCGGGGCCTGTTCCCAATGTAATAGTATTTCTCAAACAGAGAAAATATTAATTCCAGCTAGGAATAGATGGATTACAGCATCCTCTTACTCCAATTGTAATACACAAGGGCTAGTATACATTGCTATGTGCCAGATATGTGAAGGGTTCTATGTCGGAAAAAGCGAGAAACAATTAAGATGTAGACTATACGAGCACAATTACGAAATCCAACTCTAAAAATGCTCTATATAAACACACTTTAGTATGTAACCGAGCAAAGTTTTTGTTTTTCATTTTGGAAACCCTCCCCAGGGAAGCCAGGGGTGGCCCTTGGGAAACTAAATTGGAATATCGAGAGACCTATTGGCAAATAATATTGGAAGCTAATAGAACACCAGGACTGAATGACAACATATCTATTGCCCCTCTTCTTAGGTTAAGAGCAGCTGAATTGTGAAGTTCACTTATTATACGTGTGTGATATGTGTGTGTAGGTTTTTCATGTCATTCTTTTTTTGCCAATGTCTATTCCAAGCAGGCATAATGTACATACTAGATGTTTTTTATATGAGTACGTTTATATCATACTCTTTTAATACATCAGTATATTTTTATAGTATACAATGCAATATTTGTATATGTGTACATACTTTTATGTTATATGAATTTAATTAGTCCAAAATGTTTTTATAACAAGTCCGCCAGTATGGGGTTTATTATTTGTTGTTTTTATAAACAAAACAATCTTACAACATATTCTTCATATACATTTTTTATTTGTACTATTTTATGTTGACATTACAGTTGAATTACCTTGTTTTTACTATAGCACATGATAAGGTAGACACTGTTACTTTAACAGATGATTGTCAATCAATTAGTCTATTTTGTAATTTATGTGACTAGTATTTAAATGGTTTTCAGGGGTCACATTTGTATTATCTGATGAAGTCAGAGAGTATTCTCCGACGAAAACATTTTATTGCGATACAGTTGGCGTTAATAATATTATAATAAACCTTGTGTGGTTGAGGTTTTCTGCCTCCACTGAATCCTTTTGGTGACCATGTAAAGGAAAGTATTAGCAAAACACACAAAAACTTGGCACCTTATATCAATTAAAACCGTAACTGATGGACCAAACTTAGCAAACTATTGCCTCTGTGCTACTGTTATCCACCCTCCTGTATGGTGCTCCTATATTTGTCAATCTGTAAGCTATCCAAATAAACATTCTAGCAAAATCCTACAACAAAAAGCTCAAGTCACATCTGACATACGTTGTAGAGCACATCACTACATAGTACTAAAACAGATAAATTGGTTGGAATTGTCTTACTGTTTAATTTTCATGCAACTAAAACTTATTACAGTCTAATTTTCCAACCGGAAAATACCTTAAAATCAACCCAAGTGCTCTGAAATGCTCCTAAAGTGCAAAATCAACATAATGTCTTTGAAATATTTAATTTTGGAATCAAAACATATGATGTGGCACTCATAGTAACCTGATATCTGTAAAGTACACACTTCTTCTTCTTTCAGCTTTTTCCCGGTTAGGGGTTGCCACAGCAGATCACCTGTCCGCTTATGACTGGCAGTGGAGTTTTACGGTGTCTAGATGCCAGCCCGGCACCCAACCTTCCATGGAAGGCACCCCATGCTGTCCAAATCTGCACAACAGTAAAAGAATCACAACTAAAAGCTGTATATTTCAAATGGATGTTGTACATCCTTGTAATGTGTCCTTAGTTACTTGTGTCACTGCATTACTTCAGCTTTGGAAGTTCTGCTCTCCATGGTATATAATACCCGTAGGATGGTGCCAAACAATGTTCTTCCCCACATAGTAGGTCCTTAGTCCTGTCAGCACACTCCATCTTCACTGATGAAAGCTGTCCAAATGTGTATGGCCAGATAACATCTCATCACCCCATTCATTTATTCATTCATGGTGTCCTACATGTTTGTCACCTGGGCGCCTTAACTCACAGTATGGGCTCACAGTGCGGTACTTTGCAAAACAGTGTCAAGCAAGTCCTGGTACCAATAACAAATACAAAATGTTGCATATATACTATTTGCCTTTTAAAACATCTGACAGTAAATTGCAAACCATGAAAACATGCAATGGGTGCAAATATTCAGTTGCTTAACCACTCATACAGCTGCCTCCATATAGTGTTGTCCAGGGAACATGGCATTACACTGATGAGTTTCTCATCAGCTCCCAGTTCGTCTACATTACAGTACATAATTATGCTAGAAGAATGTACAGGACTCTAATTTTAGAAGCAATGCCAAAGAATAATGACCTAGTCATCTCCTACTCCTCACTTCATGAGTTCCTCTCCTCACTTGCTTGGCAGTCAGAATAGCTATAATACCTGAAGTGGGGAGTGGCATAAATTTGATGATCTGAATATTTTGCCAGATATATCCACATTGCATAAGGTACACACACCCACATACATGTAGGTCTCTCCCTGTCAGATATGTGGCCAGATCTCTGCGTATTTCAGAACCCAATGCTGGCAAGACACTAAATATGAGCCAGCTTATCAGAATGAGATTTGTTGTATACAAAGTATATTTGGTACTCGGACAGGTGTGTACACAGTATGTGGCACATGCAGCATTAACATATTGGAAACAGGATTCTCAATGGCTGCTTATTATAACAAGTACCTCCAGGATTCCATTGTAGCACCTTTATTGGAAACCAAAGTCACCAACATTCCAGTCACAGAGTGAGTAATCTTATATATGTTTAGCCATGTAGGCCAGCAGTGCTAGCATGTGTCTTTACTCATACATACATGTTGGGAATTGGCACATTCATAAATTAAGAAAGAAAACAGAACAGTGACCATTGGATTGGAAAAAGTCACTTTAAATTCCAGTGCCCTCCAAAAGGGCAGTGTTAAAGAATGCTCAGTTTATCAAACAGTTGCTTTATTTCAAATGATAACAAGTTAATACTCAAGATCCTGCAGGTTAGACTCCAGAAAAATGTGGACCAAGATCTGATAGCTGTACATGCTGATTTAAGAAGGGGCTAGAGGTGCCAGGTATCAAATTGCCAAAGCTCACCATATAATAGAGGATACAAGGGAATTCCAGGAAAAAAAACTGCTTCTGCTTTATTGATTACTGCAAAGCCTTTGAGTGTATGGGCCATAAACTGTGGTAGTTTTGTAGAGATTAGGATACTGGGAGATTTTATTTGCCATCTGAGGAATCTGTATGCAGAGAAGAAGTGACAGAATTGATATAGAATAACTGACTGGTTCAAGATTTGGAAAGAAATATGGCAGAGCTGTCATCGTACTTTAATCAGATGTTGAAATACAAGTTGCTGGGAGAAACCTCATATACGCAGATGACCACCATGCTGATAACTAAAAGTGAGGAAGAACTGAAGAGCTTGTTGGTGAAAGTGAAGGTGGAAAGCTCAAAAGCTAGCTTGCTGCTCATCATCAAAAATAAAATTGTTATCTTGCCATATTAATTCTTTGCAGATAGATGGGGAAAGAAGTGGAGGTAGTGACAATTTTTAATTTCTGGGACTCAGAAACACTGCAGATGGTGATTGCAATAATGAAATAAAAAAAAATGTTGTTTTGGAAGGAAGGCTTTTGCAAATCTGGATATGATGTTGAAGAGCAAAGACATCAATTGTCAGGAAAAGCAAGACCGATTATATTGGAAAACACATGGAAGGAACAGCAAAATAATTTGTTTCATACCTTTGCTCATTAAAATATACAAACACAAACCAAATGCACCCGAAGAAGAAGCTTGTGTAAAAACATGTGTGTGTATTTAAACAAGAGGATGTATTAAACAAAAAGTGTTTTGCTGTTCCTTCCTTGTGTTGCCCAGGACAATTGATTTTGCTTTTATTGTTTGTGAGTTTGGACTGGAGTTCCTGTCAATTTTTGGATAACATTGTCAACAAAGGTCCATATAGTCAAATGTATTGTTTTCTCAGTAATAACGTTTGACTGTGAAAGCAGGACAATAGGAAGATTTTCTGTTGGAAAACTGATACTTTTAAGGAACTGAAGAAGCTTTTTGCAGAAAACTTCTGAGCATTCCATAGATTACAAGATGATCAAATCAGCTAAGAATTATGGAAATTAACCCAAGACTGTTCAGTTGCAGGTTTGATTCCAAAATTAAAACTAAAATCCTTTCATCCCATAATAAAAAGACAGTATTCACTAGAAAGGATACTAATGCTTGCTAAGACTGAAGGTGGATAGTTATGAATATGAGTTTGGAAGAACTTAGAGAAGCAGTTGTTGATAGATAAATCTGGTGTGCTAAGGTCCTTGAGGTCAGAAAGAATTAGACTTGATGAAATGATTAAAAAACATCAACAATCTGCTATACAGCTGTAGCTAGGTTATTTGGTACCCTGGGCTGTTCCCTATAGTGGTATGCTTTCAACTCAAATTTGAGGAATGAAAGCCAAAAATTCTTCTGAATGTTGTTGAAGACCCTCTTATGCAAAAATAAAGAAATAAACAAATAACGTATGACCTGTTGTAACTGTTGCAACAAATGCTATACCTGTAACTAGCACTTTGCTACAGTTACAAGCACAAACACTCTCTCACACACACATATAAACATACACACTAGTCTTTGGCTATAATCACAAATGCAGCTATGGCATTCATTTATGAAACTGGGATATCCTTGTGGTGTCATAAATCAGTCTAGTACTTCATGTATGCCATATTGGCACCTGTGAATTGTAACCCCAAGAGCTTGTTCCTGAGGCAGAAGTCCCTTTTTCCCAGTAGTACTTATGGCTTAGACCTGTTCAGAAAACAAAACAGCCAGCACTCAGCTGGAACAAATATTTAGTTTTAATGTGCAAAAACAGACTGGTTTCGGCCCACAGGCTTTTTTCAATGTAAAACACATCAGTGAATTCCCCATCTTATATATCATAACATAATAGAATAATTATATCCCATTAAACAATTATTACAAATGTTCATTAAGACCAGGTGGAAACAATCCTCCCAATTTTACTATCCAAGACTTTTCTTTTTTGTTCAAAACATTATGCCAACCACTTTTCATTGATCTATGTCTTAACAACCTATCAATAATAATGAATTTAAGAATTGCTGTCTTGTCTATAATAATATGTTTATATAAGGCATTAGCCAGATACATATTTCTAATGCTACATAGATGTTCTGAAATTCGCAATTTTAATGGTCTGGAAGTTTACCTACATAAAAGGCTGTGCAAGAGCAAATAGCCAGATATATAGCCTAGTCACTATTACAATTGCCAAACATTCTGATAGAAAAAACCCTAGATGTGTTCTTACTTCAAAATTCCTTATATAAACATACTATTATACACAAGCCAGCAATGTTTAAATTCAACAAAAATTGGGGAAAACCAAGATTTTAAGCTGTAGCTCAGATTGTTGCAGCTTATCTCTATGCTTCCCATTAACTGTGAAAAACGTGTGTCAATACATTCTATGCTCTATTCTTATTAGAATGTTTAATCCTTTTGAAGCTCATCTGGCGTTCACCATTGAATCTGACATTCACTGTAAGTTGTTTTCTTATTTTGCTAACAGTGTCAGTTTTATGATGGAATTAATTTTATTTTAGTAATTTAATGTGTCATTTCTAGACAAATATTTGCAAGCTGATTTGTGCAGATTAATCTTGGCTCATTTGTAACAAGAGCTGATACATCTTGCAAGTTTAAAAGTAACTCCAAATGTTATTGCTAATAAAGTGAAAACTTGTTAAGCTAAGTGCAGTTTTTGTAAAGCGCTTAGTCAGAAAAGCAAAGTGATAGTGTTTTCTGTACAGAATAAATGCAGAAAAGCAAGCCATTCAGTGCAGTAATATCAAGATACAAAATATGTAGATATTGTCTGCCACCTATGAAGGGACACATATTTCAAATAATGACTAGGTCAGATACAGACAACTCACATATTAAACTTCAAAGAAAATCAAAAGGCTATTGTCATAGAATACAGTATGTTTCATAGGTAATTAAGCAAATGTAAAAAAAAGGAAAAAAGGTCTGTGAAATAGTCATTGCAACGCTGTATCACTCTCAAAGGTAAGAAATGCCAGCAAAGCAGGGATGTTATTAATCTAAAAGACTAACTCTATGATTCATTAAAGTGCTACTGCAACAAATTAAGGACTGTGGTAAAAAGGTACTGTTAACACTATACAGTATTTTGTGATTCACAGCCACTTTAGCTGCAATGGGGAAAGACTTATCAGCTAATTTGCATATCTATGAATCACAGTTAACTACCATGAAGTGCAGATCAGCAATTCCTGCAGTAATTAACTGTTGAGGCCACATCATGTTGTCAGAGGCATTCCCCTCAGTCACTCTTCTATACACACAAACAGTCAGTAAGACACACAAAAAAAACACACACCTGAAAAAGCATCCACAATGTATCCTTTTAATCAGTCAGATAATTCATGGATGATAAATAAAGTAAATAAAAAAATAAATAAATTACAGTCAGTCCTTAATGCCAGGCATTCAGGTTTCACATTTCATATCCTTCAGTAAATGCATGCTAGGGCACAAATGGCTGAAGAGGTTAAGAAGAGTTCTTACTGTTTCCTCTCCCTCTAGCTGTTACGTCATAACATATTGTAGGCATTGCGTAATACCCAAGATACTATATATTGTATGAAAGGACTTACTGCCTAACTTATCATTTAGTCCAGTGGGCTAATGCAGATGTTTCACATGTCAAGAGGGCAGTCTTTGAATCCCATATCACCCTGTGATTTTTTTTAATTTAATTATATACATTTTGAATAAACTCCCTGATCATAAAATTGTGGTGTAGAGGATTAATATTCTCTCTGAGAGGTGAAGAGGCTATAGGGTTTGAGGTCTTCTTAGTGCTTTTAAGGCACTCTACTTTTCCCTGCTGAATACTGGTTCCCTACACCTTATGTGCCTTTTAGGCATACCCTATTGAGTATCTCTGGTATCTAGTGTCCCGCGCCAATCCTTATACTGTTTTAGTGCCATTAAGGTATGAGAATCAGAATCATCTCTAGTACCTAGTGTTTTTCCTGATCCCTGTACTCTTAAAGTACCATTCAGGCACAAGAGAATTATTCCTGGAGTCTAATGGTTCCCCTTCCATCCTCTACTATGTAAGAGCCATTAAGACACAAGGGTAGTATCCCTCATGTTTAGTGTTGCCCCACTCCCTGATTCCCACTCTGTCTAGGTGCTGCTCAGGCATGAATTTTAGGGGTTATCTCTGATATGTAGTGGATCTCCCCACACACTTGTTTCAGGCTATGCTTGTCAGTCTAGAGGGGTGTGTAGAAGTATGACAACAACCCTAGCCTTCCCACAAACACAAACGCACATAGACATTCCACATACACTAACACAAAGCATACACACACACACACACACACACACACACACACACACACACACACACACACACACACACACACACACACACACCCCTAATATAAATCCTTCTTAGCTTGTACTGCTACCTCCTGGGCGTATATACACACACACACACACACACACACACACACACACACACACACACACACACACACACACACGCACACACACGCACACTCCCTTGCACAAATTCATGCCTACACCTCCTAACCCTACCTTGGCACTAAACTCCCCAGTACTTACTTCTGCTGAGATGGAAGAACACAGCCAGCTACTGTGATGGGTATGGAGCAGCTCTGCTAATCTACTTGGCTGAGTGATTCAATGAATTGCTTAGAACATACAGTGGCTGCCTTCCCTGAAATAATTCCGGGGGAGAGAGCACACATGCCATATTAGCATATGCCTCTTCCTCAGACTGCCTCATTAACATGTAGCATGGCCACAGAGACAGCCCACTGTGGCGCTGCATGCCTTTGTGAAAAATCACTGTAATAGGGCTGTTTATAAATTCAAAAAGGTTAGCTCGGCTCCTCACTGTATCCTTTATGAATTCCATAATTGTATATCATTGTAAGTGCCACTGACAAAACTCAGACAAAGATGACAATCTGTAAACAAAACACCCAAGACTAATTTTACATAGACATGGACACAGCAGTGACTATCATTAATGAAATATTTTTCACCACCTTATATCTAATACCGATTCCAAAAAGCTCAATTATAAACACAAAAATGCCCCACCAGCATTAGTAAAGAGCTATTACAGTGTATGGAATTTTTAGTCATTATTGCAGACAGCAAATAAAGTCTGAAATTCATATATAATCCTACTTCACAAAGGGGGAGCCACCACGGGCCCCGGGAACTACCACCCCATTAGCCTGATGAGCCTGGTCTGCAAGGTTATGGAACGTATCATCATGGAACTTATAAACAATGACATTGGTAATCTCCAAACTCTGGACCCTACCAAGTTTGGGTTTGTAAAAGGCAGATCATGTCTCCTAAACCTGATAGACTTCTTGGAAGCGGTCACCAAAGCCGTAGATGAGGGTAAGGTGGTTCACACAGCCTATCTAGATATCGCCAAGGCTGTCAACACCATCCCATACTCTGGAATTATAGATAAACTCACTAAACTAGGTATAAATCCCTATGTCACAAGATGGGTTGCCAACTGGCTCACTGACAGAGCCCACACTGTGAAAGTAGCAGACTCTAAATTCAACTTCAGACCAGTGACAAGTGGAGTACCACAGGGTTCAGTCCTGGGTCCTCTCCTGTTTGGCATCTACTTCTCTGAAGTACAGACTAACACAGAATGTCTTTGGCTAACAAAGTTCGCACATGAGTGCAAACTAGGAGCCAAAATCAAAACTCCTAATGATGTAGACATCCTACAAAAGGGCCATACTGAGACAGATGCCTGGTGTCAAAGTCATGGCCTCAAGCTCAATGCCAAAAAGTGCATTTTCATCCCTTTTGGTAAAATCTGTGTACCCATGAACTACTATATAGGCGGTTGTCTACTTAACACCGAAAGTGTGATAAGACACCTTGGGAGACAGGTAGACAGTAGTCTCTCCTTTGATGATCACATCACCACAGTAGTCAGGAAATCATTCTACATGGCACACCTCATCACAAAAGGTTTTTCATCCAGGAAAAAAAGAGGTCATTGTTCCCCTACTGCCACTCATTAGACCCATTATAGAGTACAATGCCCCTGTTGGTATGTACCTCACAAGACATCTACAACAACTGGAAAGGCAGCAGAAATACCTCACAAAGAGGATTACTGTCTTCAAACAGATGCCCTACGCAGACCATCTCAAAAAACTCCAGCTTTACTCCATCGCATATCGCCTACTCAGAGGCGATCTCTGCCTAACATACAAAGCTATGTCAAATCTTGCCGCGCGGTGCCCGAAGCAGAAGCAGTTCGCAAGTGCCGGTCGGCCAGCTCCTGAAATTTTCGAATCAAGGATTTAATTACCCTTATCAGGAGATCCCAGCCCCCACTTGACAGAAGGCCTAGACTGGAGGAAGATTATCCTTCCCCTGACCAAGCATCCATTTCCTCAGGCATCTCGGACGACCAGGATTACTCCTTCCCTCCATATGAAGACTTGGATGCTGAAGAGTCCATTCCCTCTGTCTCCCCCCCTGAAGACTACTCTTTCGGGGAAACTTTACACACCATGAGGGAACACTTCCACTGGGAAGGCCAAGATTACTCTGACTCTAAGAAAAAACTTTGTGAGTTTCTTCTTCTTCCACAGCATAGACCCCTGGCAATCCCTCCAGTTTTAGACATTTTGGATGATGTTTTCTCTGAATCCAGTTTAAACCCAGATTCCTTACCTCCAGCACCAGCTAAACCAGACAGATACTACCGAGTTCCTGATACTCATAAGTTTCTGTACAAAAGCCCTAATACAGACCCCGAGACCATTTCCCAGGGTCCCAAAGGGGTTAAGGCCTCTACTGCTAAGAATCCACTTCCTTCTGAAAGAGATTCCAGAGCATTAGAAAGAGGGGGAAAGAAAGTGTATACGTCTGCCACTTTGGCCATGAGGGCATTAAACTGCCAATTCCACATGCTAAAATACCAACAGTATTTGATTACAGTTAAAGCAGAAGCTGATCCCTCAGACAGATCAACTAGATTTGAAAGAGATGCAGGATTTGCTGCATGCAGCAGAACAGGTGGGAAAACATACCTTACAGTGTGGTTTTGATTAATTGGAAGCCTCATGTAGAGCAGCTGTCACAGGGTCTGTCATACGTAGGCATGCTTGGCTTAAAGAACAAGCCTTACCAGAACATGTCAAAGCAAAGTTATTGGATGCCCCATTGCAGAAAGACAGCACTGAAATAAATAGGACATGCTGGAGGGACAGATTCATAACCTAGAGGCTCCCTTCACTCTGGAATAAAATCCAAGTCCAGGTTAGGCAGAGTCCCTCATTGACTCTCTTCAAGAGGAATCTTGATGAGTGGATGGGAGAACGTAGGTTTACCCCGGGTATCACTTCTGTGTCACTGTTAGACAGAGGCACAGTATACTAACCTCAAAAAAGGGCATAGCAAAATAAATTTAAAATGGGTGGCGAAAGCCAAACACATTCTGGCTAGGCTTATAAATGCCCTAGGGCAGATAGCCTAGTATGAACCTATGAACCTAAATCCAGAGCTGTTGGGTATGCTCCACTTAAAGAAATCCCAATCCCTCTGAGCTACACGCTCTAGGAACCTAAACCTTGTCACCGCAATAAACAGAACATGCTGGAGGTATAGATTCCTGTCTCAGAGACTTCCCATACTCTGGAACAAACTACCTATCTATATCAAACAAAGCTCCTCATTAGCACTCCAAGAAAAATCTGGATGATTGGATGGGAGATAGGAAATTCACTCCGGGGATCACTTCTGTGGCTCTGCTCGACAGGGGCACAGGAAAATCATTTTCTTGGGTGGTGAAAGCCAGGGTGTCATTTGGCTAGGCTTATATAGGCCCTAGGGCCAATAGCCTAGTACCTACCTTTGAACCTATATATATATATATATATATATATATATATATATATATATATATATATATATATATATATATATATATATATATATATATATATATATATATAGTCAAAGGAAATAGAAGCTTAGTCTTAAGATATGCAGTTGCAGGGAATTAGGGCATGCTAAGAATATTTACTTCATTAAGTAGTAACACTGGACAAAAATCACTGTAGAAAGTTTACATGAAGAATACACAAAAAAAGTGAACGATATAGAAAATCTGGAGAACTTTAAGTCAAACTTCACAGAGATATCTTCAAAAAATGTAAATATTAAACCCGCACTCACTGTTAAAGCAGGATGGAATAATAGCTGTTAAATCTCAAAGAACCTGATATAATAATAAAAATCAGTAGACCATCACCTTGGGGAATACCCTTAATCACGACATTTAGTTTTTGATTGCTTGTTTAAATGATTGGCAACAGCCTAGTGAACTAATCCAGAATTATTCATTTTCTGCCACAGCCTAACAGAGCCAAGCAAGAACATGAGAAGTTACAAAGGACAACAAAAAACCAGCAGGAAATGAAAACAAGTAACGGGTATTCTATCAAAATGGGGAATGAAAGAATGTCGAGCAGACAAAATACAAAATAAAAAAAAAAAAAGAGTTCCCAAGCTGAGTGCATCATGCAATATCAAATAAAAGACATTATAACAAAATAAAAATTTGAAAAGACAAAGATTCATGTTGACAGATTGACAACTCCTTAATAAGTGCCAATTCACTAGAAAAAAACTGTATGCAATGATTTTCAGTGAACCTCGCAAGTACATTGTTTTTCGGGCGGTAACTCCCCTTGCACGTCCACACTTTCCAAACTTAAATATACCTAGTCTGAGGTTGCCCAACAGTGGAGAAAAAAGAAGACTCCACAGTCAGTGAATGTTATTTTGGCCATTTTACTTTGATGTAACTGCATTTGGCTAAGGAACTGTTGATCCTTTGACATATTCCCAAAGACAGTACTGTCATAATTTGAATACAGTTTCAAAACATAGCTAAATAAGACTTAAAGAATTAGTATTCAAAACTATGTGGAAGAAGGGTATAAGGCTAGAAGAAGGAAGAAGCAGTTGCTGCCAACCTAGGTACCCTAAGAAGGGCACATACTGTATGTTGATAGGGTGATGAAAGCACAACCGTTTACAAAGAAAGGCAATTGACACACATTGTGGTTATAGATGATAATGATTTGACAAGAATGCTGCCCTTATACTCAGCAAATTAGACCTGCGGTCAGTATACTTCCAAATATAATTTTACACTGACAGTAGAAACATTACAGTATTTATCATGCACCTTATCCTAAGAAGAAAAAAAATATTTTTTGCTGTTAACTCTTATCCTAAACACTATCCTGGAATTTATTTGGTTCAGCAAATATCAAAAGTTGCAGTGATGGCATAAAAATAGCACAAAGGTAGGATTACACACGTTTGATGGAAGTGTTTCAATGGCACAAAGACAGCAACATAATTTTAAACAAGGAAAATAGTTCAGCAAACACAGACTACAGATATATCAGACTTATAATACAGTAAAGGCATTTAAGAATGCACTACCACCTCAAAATCTTCCGGTCATTAGAGGTGTTTAGGCATTTCAAAATATACTACAAGATTTATTAAACCATTTTTGGGATGTGATGTTATGCTTCTTCATGAGAATGGCCACACTGTTAAGCTACTCTGTAACTGCAATGTTTACATGTATATCGTCAGCATTTCATTGAGTTTTTTGAGGTCCGTCACTATTGTGAATTTAACAATAAAAGTATAGTAACTATATTTTTGGTGTGATGGTTTTAAATGTGGGAAAAATGAAGAAGGCTATAGAAAACAGATATAGAAGGTGCCTTGAAAGAGGTCGGGCAATAGATTAAATTGTTTTTGGATTGTTGAAATTCACCTCAGACAAAAACCTCTTTCATCTGCTCCTTTGATAGCTGCTTTATAATTTGTTGACTACTTCCCTCAGTGGACTTAGGCTTGATATTAATGATGCCTCTCACATTCAGTCTGTAAAACACATCATCTTCTTCACTTCAAATGTTATGGTACTCTTTGAACAATAGCTTTTTTATGTAATGTAAAGCTTTTTTAAATATTTTGATATAGTTAATTCATTTTTTATTGGACTGGCTGAATTGGGTCATGTGACGGTGTGGTTATGTATATAAACTTGTAGTTACTTATATTAGCTGTTCTAAAGACATTCTTAACGAACGAAAGCACTTAAATAAATTTTAAATCATCAACTCAGTTTGTTTTCAATGCAATAGTGTTTCAGTTTTTAGTATGTAAACAGTATAATATTGACCAAAGCCTCTAGGTACGGTTCCTGACCCCCTTACTCCATGGAAAAGCTGTAGCTGCTGTTTCTAAATTGTCTGATACTGATTGGTTAACCTATGATAACATTAAACAATGCTTATTGGAATGTTTGAAGTTAACACCTGAAGCTTTCAGAAAAAAGTTTTGTGAGCACAGACGCAAGGCAGATGAAAGTGTATGTGATTATATTGCTGAGTTAAGCACTTATTTTAATAGGTAGATGAGTGGGTGTCAGGTCACCACTTTTGAAAGCTGGCAGACCTTTTGTTGAGGGAACAAGCCTGAGGACATTAAAATATGGTTGGCAGACAGGGAGTGTAACTCTGCAGATGAGCTGGTGAGAAAAGGGGATCTCTACTTAGCAAGCAGGGCAGGGCACCACTGCACAAGAAGGCAATACCCAGTGCTGCACATGGATATAAGGGAACCCATGGTGGGCAGCCTAAACCTCCCCAACAGAGTCTGCCAGAAACAGGGGAAGACACTAATTCAGGTACATGGCCAGGATCAAGGGTTAGGTGTTTTAAAAATAACCAGTGGGGCCATGTAGCATACAGATGTCCATGGAAGCAAGGTGTGGAACAAAAGGTGGGGGAGCCAGCAAGTGGGAATAACAGTATTCTATTGATAAGTTGTCTGGAGATAACAGGGGTACCAGACTATCACCTGAGTTTATATCTTATCTTAGTGGATGGAAAACAGGCCACTGCTAAGACAGACACAATCTCTGACATAATCATTATGAAGCCTATAGTGGTTAAAGTGGAGCAGTACTTGCTTGGGCAGTACACTCCAGTCAGAGCTTTAGGAGGAACCCCATTACAAATGCCTTTGGCCAGGTTTCACCTTGGCTGGGAGGGTGGAAAAGGAAGCAAGCAAGTAGGTGTGTTTGAGGCTATCCCTGCAGATGTCCTGATAGGAATGATTTTGATATTGCAGTACCTTGTGTGTATGCAGTTACACACTGTCAGGCTTGGAGACAGGAGTGTGGGGCTGGTAAACTCTGGGAGACCTAGACAGACCCCACACCTGAAGCCAGGGATGGTTAAGTGTCTATTTCAGGGAGGGAGATACCCTGTAGCAGTGAGCCTGAAGGTGAGCCACAGATGCTGGTAGGTACTGATCTTCCCTTGGACAGGGTGACTGCAAGGGCAAAGGTGAGTGGTAGTACCCAGGCTGACAATGAGGCATTGCTGTCAGAGGATACCAGACTTCTTGTGGATGGGAGCTGAGAAGGGTCCCAAAGGTATAGTTGAGACAGGCTCACACGTCGGACTGTAGACTAAGAAGCTTAAGGGAAGTAGCTAGGGAGGCATCTGATCCTCAACGAAAAGAGGAGTCTTTACACTGGAAGAAAGGGTTACTGTATAGAGAGTGGACCACTGAGGGAGGGCTAGAGTGTGAGGTAATACAGCAGTTTGTAGTGCCCAGAGCCTATCATCTGGCACTTCTAGCCATGGCCCATGACATTCCTTTTGTAGGTCATATAGGCATAAAGCTTACCAAAAGACATATTCTGCAGAACCTTTATTGGCTTGGGATTGCAAGAGATGTAACGGCACTGCAGGACATGTGAGCACTGTCAAAAAGTAGGCAAGGCAGGAGACAAGGTAAAAAGCTCCTTTGATGCCTTTGCCTGTGATTGAGGAGCCATTTCAGAGGGTAGCTATGGATATTGTGGAGCCTCAGAGTACCCCAGGTTCCACAGTGAAGAAGTATATCCTGGAGTATTATATTATGCTACTAGATACCCTGAGAAGTGGCTCTGTCCTCCATCAAGCAGAAAAGGTGGCAAATGCTTTGTTAGAGATTTTTAGCAGGGTAGGTTTCCCGAGAGACATACTGACTGACAGAGGTGTCATTTTCATTTCAGACCTGCTGGCTTGTCTGTGGGAGCACTGTGGGATGAAACACCTAAAACAACCCCCTACCACCCCAGGACTAATGATCTTGTGAGGAGGTTAAAGACTATGCTATGAGGCATTTGCAGACCAGTTTATGGGACAGTGGGACAAATATTTGCCCCATCTGCTGTTTGCGTACAGAGAGGTACCCCAAGGAATTCACAGTTCTTCCACCCTTTGAGTTGCTGTCTGGGCATAGAGTGAGGGGGCCTTTAGATATGATTCATGATGAGTGGGGGGGGGTGTGTGTGAATCCCACAAGGAGTCTGGGGCATATGTCCTAAACCTTAGGACAAGGCTTAGGGAGCTCATGGGCTTGGCTCAGGAGAATCTGGCAGGGCACAACAGCAGAAAATGTCTGGTATGACAGGCATGCTAAAACCCGAGAGTATACTGTAGGAGACCAGGTTATGGTGCTCATTCCTGTCAGACATAAGCTGCACACAGCTTGGAAGAGACCCTTCAAAGTGGTAAGGAAGGCCAATGATGTTAACTACATGGTAAATCTGCTAGGCAGGAGGCAGAGGCACAAATTGCATCATGTTAACATAATGAAGCCTTACCATGACAGGGAGGCCCTGGGGCTGGAGTATTTGTTGTGGATGGCAGAGGAATCTGAGGGGGGATCTGGAGACTGATCTCCTCTGTGAGGCTCAGACTGACACCTCAGTGGAAAGGGCAGCAGTGTCCCAGCAGCTATCCCCTACCCAGGTTTGAGAAATCTGAGCAGTGTTACAGGAGTTTGGGGGCATGTTCACTGGGAAACATACATTCACCCACCTGGTGCAGCACCATGTGGATACAGGACCCCGAAGGCCTATTAAGCAGGCATGTTACAGGGTACCTGAGCAAGTCAGACAGACTCTGAGGGAGGCGATGCAAGAAATGTTGGAACTGGGGATAATCAGGAGTCCAGCAGTCCCTGGGCCTTCCCAGTGGTGCTGGTACCAAAGAAAGATGGCAGCACCCAGTTCTGTGTGGACTACATAAACCTAAATAGTAACACAGAGTCAGATGCTTACCCCAGGCCTAGGACAGATGAAGCCTTTGAGCAGTTGTGTCTAGCTAAGTATCTGACCACTATTGATCTGATCAAGGGCTGCAGGAAGGTGCCTTGACTCCCACTGCTAGAGAGAGGTCAGCCTTTGTGACTCCTTTCAGATTATATGAGTTCATGAAGATGCCCTTTGGGGTGAAAAATGTCCCAGTAACCATCCAGAGGCTGGTAGATTGTATCCTAGCAGGAGCGGGAGTTTATGCCATTACTTACCTGCATGATGTTGCTATCTACAGCCATTACTAGCAAGAGCACCTTCAGCATGTCAGGGAGGTGCTTGGCAGACTGCAAAGGGTAGGGTTGACCATTAAGTCGAATAAATGTCAGGTGGGTATGGCAGAGGTATCCTATCTGGAACATAGAGTGGGGAGTGGTTAGATCAGGCCAGAACCTTAAAACTTATTTAGGTGTTGCCTGCCCCTGTTACTAAAAAGCAGGTGAGGGCATTCTTGCGGACAGTTAGGTATTATAGGAAGTTGGTTCCCAATTATAGTACAATAGCTGCTCCCCTCACAGACCTAATGAGGAGAAACAGGCCAGATAAGGTTGTGTGGACTCCAGGCATTCCAAAAGCTTAAAGGGTTTTTGGAGGCCCTCCTGTTTTAGCCAGTTGGGATTATAGCAAAGAATTTCTTGTGCAGGTGGATGCTTTGAACCATGGGTGGGGGCTGTACTCAGCCAGCTTTCCTCAGAGGGAAAAGAGCACCCAGTTGTATATCTCAGCTGTAGACTTCAACCTAGGGAGGAATGTTATGCAGCAGTAGAGTATAGCCATAGTTTGAGCACTGCAGAAACTTCAACCCTATCTGTATGGAAGGAAATTCACTGCAGTTACAGACAACAATCCCTTAACATGGCTTAATTGAGCCAGCCAGCAAAATGCCAAGTTATTAAGGTGGAGAATAGAGTTGCAGGCATATGATATGACAGTGCAGCACAGTACTGGAGTCAGCAATGCCAATGCAGATGGGCTATCAAGACAGGGTATTGGTTAATGTGTTCCCAGATAGGCTCATTTCTCTCAATCTATGGTTTTCCAGGGTCACTTGAAAAACTAGCTTGAGTCTTAAAAGGGTGGGGAGATGTGATGATGTGAGGTATTACCAATTATGCCTGGAGAAGTAGAGCAGTGGATATGTAACATGTGTCAGCATAGTTAGCTGGAGTTTTGTAAAGAATTATATGGCATTTGTATATCAAACTGATTGGTAGAAGTGCTTGTGCTGAAAATGTACCAACAGTGGGTCTTCCTGGATAGAAAAGAAATACACATGTATGTCAGACTGTATTGTAACTGTTGAAATGAATATATTGTAATTGAGGATACTGGAAGGGAAGAGGTTAATCTCAGTCCAGATAACTGAAAAATAGTCAGAAATTAAATTACCCAGTTTAGGCCATAAGGATTGTATCTTGCAGTTCTGATTGCAGCCAGAGACAAAATGTCTGTGAAAATCAGGACTAGGAATCCAACCGTATTGTCCTTAGTGGTGAACTAATTGCTACATTGGAAGAGCGGAAGTTTTTGAAATGGTTTTATAGCTTCCAGATGCTATAACACATCTTAACAAAGCTCTATCTGTGAGTATTATGACACGTGTGCTAGATTCTGTTTTCGTTTCTACTAAGGGGCTAGTGTGGGAACATGACCAGATGTATGTGATGTCTTTCTGTAATCCAGCACTGAAATGATGTTTTAATACTAGATGAGAAAGAAGTCTCAGGGAAGTCTGTTTTTGTAACCTGATAAAGAAGGATCACTCACCGACTTTATCTTGCCTTGCTTTAGTAAGTAACCAGGGAATAGTAATTCTTTAGATCAGTCAGGAAAATATAGTGAGATTAGTTAAGTACTGTTTTTCTGTATCTGTGTGAATCTATCCATCTGTGTTATTTTTAATATTTCCTGTGTTTGAAACTCTGGTGTTTATTGAAAATAGATATTTAGTATTTTCATGTTCTTTTATTATTTACTATTAAATATATTTAAACTTTTCATTGTGACTGGTCTTTTAGAGACTATTTTAACCTTTGAGAGTAATTATTTATTTATTTATTTTATTTTACATTTGTTAACCGGGAAAGTCCAACTGGATACAGATCCATTTTCAGCGGAGGCCCGGGGAGAAAATCTCCAAATGTACAAAAACAAGTGTAAATACAGTGAAAATTATTACAGTGAGTTATCACAAAACTGAGATTTTTTTAAGGATATGTACACACAGGTTCATGTTTTTCTCACATACACACAGCAAAGGTTGGAAGCAAGTAGCTGAGAAAGAAATAGTTAAAGATTTCATCTGAAAAAGGAAAAACACATATATTAAAGGTAGTTATCATACATGGTGTAGTGTTAACTTTTAATCTTTCCAGTAGGTGGGTGATACACAGAATTTTAAACAGTTAGAGAGTCAGAGTTGTATTCCTGTAATGAGGTTCTCATTTATGAATTACTTATGAATATATATTTGGTGACACTGTGGCCGCTCCTGAAAGCCTTGCTGCATTGGTCAAAATACTACCATTTGTATTAGCATTAATTTTACCCATTATAATTGGGTACCCTTGTAAGAGCCTTAGAATAGCTGGCTTTGGAGTGTTCTGGTGGCAGTATCTACCTTATAATCTGGGCAGATGGGAACTAGCTGGTAAATCTGTGCCAGCTTTTCCCAGGTGAGTGTGTGTGTGTGTGTGTGTGTGTGTGTGTGTGTGTGTGTGAAAATCAAATCTCAAAGAGTGTGTTTGTCAGCTACTTGGAGCAGGGACACAGAGCACTGGTTTCACGGAGAGAGTGGTGGAGGACTTGGCTTGAAACACTTGGCTGAGGACTCAACTCTACAGCTGTGGTCAGTGTGGAGTCTTATTTGGGGCCTGGTGAGAGAGAGAGGAAACCCAGCCCCAGTACGGGAGTGTGTCCCTGTGTGCTCTTAAGGGAAATTGTTTTTGGTGCAGAGAGCTGCATCTGGAAATACTGTGTATATCTATTTTTGTTCCAAGTGAATGTCCCACACAGGTGTCAGTGGTGAGGGTTGAGGCTCTTGGATTACTGGCCTAGAGGAGGGAAGTCACAGCTTGAGTCAATTCTGGTATCCCATGTGACCCAGAGGGTGAAAAGACTAACAAGAAACAGAGTACAAAGGATTAGTTCCGATAAAATCACTTTAGCTAGCAGATTTAGGAGAGACTCTGTCTAATATCCTCCATGAGGGATCTTTTAAGTATTTTTTCAGTTAAGTATGTAGATGGATGAACAAGAACATGCAGATTGCAAAAACTCTAAATATTTCAGATGACTTAACTTTTTCCTTGCTTGAATTTCATAAGGAATAATTGTCCACTGTTGAGATTAATGATAAAATTAATAATGAGGAGCTATCAGGTACCCTGAAGATAACTGATCAAGGTTTTCAGAGATTGCCTTGATACTGTGCAACCACATTTATCATATTGGTGGTATTAAACAGTAAGAAGTCAAGATGTTCTGACAATTTTTTGAGCCATATCATTAGGAGATATCTCACTTGCTGGTTGGAACAACCAAAATACATTTTTGCTGGCCCTCTTATGTATATCCTAAGCTTCAGTCATAGATATTCATTGTACTCTGTTAAGTAACCATATAAATAAGTAATAATTATACATTTTACTGGTTCTGTTATGTGTATCCTAAGGTTCATTCATAGATATTTGTTGTAGGCTTTTAAATAACTGTGTAAATAAAGGAGGCTAACCACCAACATTGCAAACTTAATGTAAGGCAATTGTGAAGTTACATGACTGAATGCGTATTACTCTTATCATTCTATCATATACAACAGAATGTTTTTGCTACACTTCCACAATAGAGAAGACATATTTCTTAAATGTAACTGCTTAAGATGCATTTAAAATAAGAATATCCAGGCTAGACAAAGTAATACCATAAAATTAACTATGGTTATTTTTTAGCTTTATTTTCAAATTATAAATAACCACATCAAATTAAGATAATAACATTTTATATAAAGGTATTGTTTATTATCATGTAACCTAAGCATGGGTGAGTACATTCAGCTTTCAAATTAGCAGGACAGACAGGGTTTGTAATGATCTCATTACTGAAAAAGGTAACAAGTCTGTTCAAATCAACTGATCTTCTTTCATTAGGATTTCAAACCAGTCAGTGAGTTATGTTTTTGAAGTCTTTAACCTCATTATATAATTGACTCTCAAACACTATGGCAGTCATAGTGACAAATACCCTTTTTTTGACAGATCTCAAACTGACAGATTTTCTTTTTGTACCACATTTGAAATGTTCAGTATATAATGTCTTGAAGGCAGTGTAGGATACAGATCAGAAAATATCATTACATTCTCTTGAACATTATTGCTAGGATACCTAAACATACACATAATTCAACACTAATTAGCATGTCAGGTTACCATGCTCAGGGTGTGGGTAATCTTTAGACAATGCTTGAATACATCTGATTGGCTGTGCATCTCCCTGTAAAACAAAACTGGAACATTAATGTTTAACAAGTACATAGCACTTGTTTTTGAACCCCAGCCTATGAGTATTTATTATCATTTCTCATTTAAAAAATGACCCTGTTTTAGGAAAACTGATTTTGTATACGAGTCATTTCTCTAAGAATTACAGCAGAAAATAAATTTCTCCAAGTAATATAGTTTTCCCAAATGTTATGTAGGAACTGTGTCTTGTACCCTGCACTTATTGCAACAACCTTTAGGGTCATAGTGTTACATGAAGAAATGTGTTTTTTGTAGGGAACTGATCTACCAACTCATATAGTACTTGTTAGCAACTGTCACTTCTAGTAAAGATGCCACTTGAGTACAGTTACTATTTAATTGGCTATTATGAGCATTAATCTTCTCACTACTTGAAAGTGTTTTAATATGGCAGAGAATTCATTGCACCAGGTGCAGTGGGGGATCCAGGAATTTGCGAAAGGGGGGGGGGGCACAGTCTGGTTAGTCAACTACCGGGGTAGGAGTAAGAAAGTGGGACAGTGTGAAAAGATCACCTTAAGATGCTCTAACGTGTGAAAAGAAAGCAATATACATTCAGCTGATGGTGATAAATGTATGGATGAGCTCTAGCACAATGTTCATGCTCATAATTAACACTAAAAGGTATCTTGGGATACCTAACATAACTGTAGTACAGTAAACAAATATAGTAGATAGCTACAGTAGTTGTGGATAGGCTGTATTTTACCTTCTTTTACACTCAGAGTCAATCGGACACTGAAGTAACTGCCGGCGTTCACAGAGCTGTGGAATTTACTCATAAGTTAGCCACTATAGACAAAATCCCTACTGTAGATTAGGTGGTACCACTCTGTAGCTGGGATGTGTGCATGTTGTGGATTCTTTTTGCTTGCTTAGTTCATAGGTAGGTACTAGGCTATCGGCCCAAGGGCCTAAGTATAGTAGTTATTATGTGCCAGTATCAATATCACTTTTTACATTTCAAACTTTTCACCTCATTTGACAGGTGATGAAATTATATAAAGTGTGTCACATTTACAGATCAGCTAGGAGTCATATGATGTTATCCTGTGTGCTGAGAACACACCCTTCCTGCTTAACTTCAGTGTTACTTTGAAAGTCCCCATTGTTGGTCGAGGGTTGTCTATATTCCTCCAGAACTCCATCATATCTAGGGTTATATAGTGAAATAATGACCTAGAAATACTACATGTATTGTTAATGTAAGTAAGATAAGCTACTACATAATAGCCAATTACCAACCTCCTTTCATGTCACCAACAACGCATGAAACATACCTAAACAAAGTGAGGTCACAATACCTCTCAAACTGCAGGCATGAAAAATATAGCAAAGGCTCTTGGAAAGCAGATACATCCAACCAAATATCTGGACTGGCAAATTTGTATAGCTAACATCATAACTCCTCCAACTTCGCTATGACTGTAGGATGCTATCATTTAGAAACAAAGTAAAAAAAAATGAGTGCTACAAATGACTCAAAATATAGCCACAGTTTATTCTAAAACAGATGATATGACCTAATAATTATTAGGATATGCAGTATTTCCTTATCTCAGTAAACAAGC
This sequence comes from Protopterus annectens, assembly GCF_019279795.1. NCBI lineage: Eukaryota > Metazoa > Chordata > Ceratodontiformes > Protopteridae > Protopterus > Protopterus annectens. The sequence goes on from NC_056749.1 coordinate 207,781,168, forward strand.
ACCCAGAAAGGTAGATGGAACTAATTACAGCAAGACACATGAAAGGATAAATGGCCATCAAAGGAGAAACTAAGTTACAGGAACAATAGCGTACAGAGATGCTCTCCAGATTACCTGAAGATATCAGTTTGGAAACCAGTCTCTAAAGGGAGGGGTACATCATAACATTCAAAAAGATTATCTGCAATAAAATCAAGCAAATGATTACTACTTTGATAAAATTCCTTTGAATTGAGCACACAAAGACACAGACACACACATACACACTCTCTTACCCAAGCAGTTTAGAGGACTGTCAATTCACTTACAGCATGTCTTTGGGATGTAGGAGGAAATCAAAGCACTAAAAAGAAAACCCAGCACTGACATAGGAAAGACGTGCAGGCTCTACACAGGTGACAGCCCATCCAAGAAGTGAACTCCAGAAAAAGTCTATAAGACAGCAGCACTAGTCACTACATCACTGTGCTACTAACCTTACTTTGGTGCTATATTTTACAACAGAAGATAAACCAGAGCAGGAAGGCTTAGTGTACTAAACAGTTTGGAGGGCATGGATGTCTCAAAAGAGATGCAAGGATTTTTTTTAACCAGTTGTTGTCTTTTGGCTTTTCCCGGTTAGGGGTCGCCACAGCGGAACTCCGGTCTGCTAATGATTGGCAGTAGATTTTCATGGTGCCGAGTTGCCAGCTCGACGCCCAACCTTCAACGAAGGCACGCCCATTCATACATGTCTTTCGGAATGCCACTCGACCTGCGGGGAGGACATGTAGACACCATACAGAAGGCACTCCCTGCACACTAGCTGAGAATCGAACAGGAGAACCTCTTGCTGTGAGGCAACAACGCTACTGCTGCACCACCATGGATTACTCCAGTACGCCCTCCATTTAAAACTGCTGTAGGTGAGACAGACATCTGTAGACTGGGACCTGCTACCTGGAACCACCTGCCGTGCACAAGTACAACCAAATCCACTAAATACAAGTGCATATTATAACAGGTAAGCAAAGAACACTATCTGGTTAGATTACATATTCATAATCAGCAAACAGGCAAAATAATATTGAGGAAACCAAACTGGGAACAACAGGATGAACTTCATTACATCTCACAGCTTTAAGCCACTTAGGAAAACTGATTTCACAGAAAGGGTGGTGAATAATTGAAACATTATAGGACATTGTAGAAAATGAAAACAGACTTCAACTGTGTATGAGTCATATGAAAAGAATGTAATTCCATACGAGATACCATGACACTGCAATGCATACATATCCTTCCTCACCCTATATTACAGTACTGCTATAATGAACAGGGCACCCTTAGCAATGCGAGTGACTAGCTGGGTTACACACTCCTTTGTTCTTAGCACAATCAAGACTATACCTGTATCACCATGACTTTAATGGAAATATTTATTTCTCAGAACTCCCTATATTTTTTCAAGCCATTACTCCACCCCCCCACATACACACATTCAAGACAGAATAAATGTTTAGAATATCTGCTGCTTAGTTTGCATATCTGCAAAATTTATTAAAACTGTCTGCTTATGGAAAGTGAAAGTTCTTTTTCACTTTTTTTTCTTCAGTTAAAACACTACAAACAAGATTCTATAGTGCTGGTAGAATTTACAAAAAATCAAAACCCCTTTCTTCTCCATATACATCTAAATTAATTTTCAGTAACTATAAGTATATAGTAACAGTAAATAAATCAGAGTTCAAATGTTTTGATTTCAGAAAGCCACACAATCAATTAGCTTCAGTTTTTTAAAGGTATGATTTAATTATGTAACAAAAATATCTATATCTTGAATTAGTCAAAAAGATTCCATCATCATGCAAGCCTCCTGTGAATGTTTAAAAGTTGTAACAAATGATTCAGTACTGCTGCTACAACCTTTTTTCACCTTTCTTTTCTTACTCATTCAGCAAGCATGTCTGCATTAGTTTTAACCAAACGTTAAACTGTGCACCATACGCGATTAGATGTTCCAGCTCTTTTGCATCTCCCATAACAACAGACACATTTGCACAAAGCTCTTCAAGAATGCATGCATACGTGCACATTTGACACAGCTGATATTCATTCAAACCTCACATTTTACAAGAGTCACTGCACAGACTCTGCAAGAAACCATTGTGTGCCCTTCTTGTACCTAGATTAGTCCACAAAACATGTAAATTTAACATCAATCTCCATTTGCTAAGTCAGCTCCATTCCTCTCAAAATGGCAGCCATCAAGCAGCCAGGTAGACTTTGTGGATTAAATCAAGTTATAAACAGAAAGGGTATGTAAGAATACCCATAAGGGAATGTATGCATATTGAACACAGCCTAAATACAGAACATCCCCACGTCTTTAAACTAAATGGACCATTCTAAGTGACTTCTGCCCAGGAGCACAATCAGCATAGCAATGAGACAGTGAGGGAGTAAGCGTATGCTGCACTGGGATCTGTCTTGTAAGACTTTTGTCAGTGCACATGCAATTTTATGTCTGCAATTGGTAGTTAAGGTCTGCCATACTGGAGGAGCAGTGAATTTTAAGGATAAAATGGGATTTCCCAAAGGAAAAGAGCATCAAAATTATTATAAAAGAAAAAATATAAATGGATAGACCTTGGTAGAAGTAGTCAGAGAGAGTGGGACAGAGTTCCAAATGATTTGTGCCTACCCCAACATGCAGACAAATCACCCCGGCCCCTCGGCACACTCTCCACTGACAGAAAGGAGAATCAAACAATGTTATTTACATTTTCAAACATTAAAACGTGCGTGAGCTGCGACTAGTTTTCTTACAAAAAAAAACGATGGCAGTGCTAATGCATGTGATTTTTTATACGAGTGGCTATCATAGACAAATAATTAAAGTACTTGCCTTTAAAAAGTAATGCAATACATAATATTATTATGTATGTATGTGTGTGTTGAGTTATGTCGTAAAGTGCCAAACATGGCACTCAGCTGAACCACTTTGGCGTCTCCTTTCAAGCTCTGCTTAAAGGGAGAGTACCACACATTTTCAACTGCTTAATTTGTTTTGGTATCTACTTAAAGTTATGTGACCCAATTGTTTACATTCAGCCAGTTTTTCAACTATGAGTCCAAGTTTCACCACTTTTGGGGGAAGGTTAGTTGCACAGCAGGAATGCCAACAGCTTCCTCTATGTGCTCCTTTTATTTACAGTCCCTTGATGGCAGTGAGATTTTATCACTTTGCTATGAAGTTTAGTGAACCAGTGGAAGCCTACTGCATATTTCTGAATGTACCCAAGTAGTCATTTTTTTTCACATTCACACACACATATGCACCAAGTCTGAGGTTTCTTGAATATTCCCTTTTCTCTGAGGTATGGCAATCTGAGTTTGTATTTATAATGTTGGGGGGTACAAGGGGGCTTGTCCTGCAGAAAAATACATTTGAAGGAGAAGAGCGATGTTCAATATTCCCTCTTCTCCTGAATTTTCAGTCTTATTTATACATCCATTTATATGATGCACTTGACTGAATACTAAAAGTGAAATTAATAATTTTGCAATCCACTAGTGTGGGTTTTAGTCAAGTACTGTGCTAGTCTGATTATTTTATTTCTTAAGTAAAATACAACAATCTGAATCCTCTGAGAAAGGAAACAGTCCACTATGTAAAGACCTCAGTAACCAGAAGGAAAACTATGGTCTGTGCTACAGTAACGTAAGATACCAACTGTTGGGTCATGCTGACCATTCACAGAAATAAAATAACTATTTTTCTCCATGTTGTCACTCTATCAAATAACTATTAGTTATTCATCATCATTAAATGGAAAATTATCTAAGAAACTCTGTGGTCACTCTTCAAAACTATTTATGAGAATCAGAATATAAAAGGTCTATAAAAAAATCTGCATGAAGTTTGTGTGTTACTGTTGTGTCTGCATTAGCATAGTACACTCATTGTAATCCATTTCCTTTCAAAAATAGTATAATTGTCTACTGTAACTGCTCATATTCATTGCATCTGTGTTGTCTTTGTGACCCAGTTATGATCAGTAGCTGCAAATGGACTGACAAGGAACACTTCTTGCTTAGTTGGATAAACCGATTTATACATATGCATAGTTTACTAAGTCAGGCAAACAACTTCCTTTTTGGGAGGAGCCAGAGTTTACTAAGAAAATCCATCTAGACTTGTCAATAACCTGCAAAGTCAACACAGTGACAGAGGGCCAGGAGTTAATCATAAGTTCATTGGAGGTTGTTAGGCTAATGGCATTAGGGCCTTTACAAGCCTAGCCATGTAAAAAACCCATGAACCCTAACTGACCATAGTTAGATGGTCATTGTTAGCAGAGCAATTCTATGATCACCACCGACTACCCCTGTCCATGAGAGACATAGGTGCCACCCTCAGGGTCAATTTATGGTCACCCATCAAATTGTCAAGGTTGCACTTAAGTAGGGTCATTGAGGAACTCTGCTTCACGTGAAGTGGGAGCTTATTGCAGAGGAGTGGCAATCTCTGAGAGATATATCTGTCTCTTCAACATGCTTTGTTAATGTTAGAGGCTAGGTTGAGATCCCTAGAGTGAGAGACTTGTTCCATTTGATTTGAAGATATGCAGCATTTCCATTAGGGCAGAGTCACAGACTGCTCTGTAGGCCAGTCACAGGTAGCCTGTCAGCAGCCTGTATAATACAGAGTACGGTGACAGGGCTTTCAGTCTTTTCATGCAAGTCTTGTTCTGGAGGTCCTGGATTCTCTTAGCTAGAAACCTCTATGGTCTCTCCAGTTGGTGTAGGTGTCTGAGATACATATAGAAGGGAGCATTGCACTCAATCATCTTGATAAAGTCTCTGAATCGTCAGAGATGAAAGCGCATGTTGGAACCGGTTGTTATAATTGTTTTATTTATTAAAGAATGTCTCTTGTCCGTTCTGTGTGTTTCCTGCTTCCAGAGGCTTGTTTGTTTATTGGTTTGGCATTTCCTTTCTACAGGTTTGTTTGTTTACTTCTAAATCAGCTATGCAGTTGTAGCTTCTGGCATTTAGTAAAGCAGCCCTTACTCATGGGAAATTATCTCATGTAATTTATTTTTGTTTGTTTTACAATATTAAGAAGTGAAGGGCTAGAAAACTTCCAACTCAGTAATTATACTGTTACTGGAAATGATGCCAGAAGAAGAGAGGACCTGTATAAAGGTGCTAGGAAAACATCTTGAGAATTGGGAAGCCTTGGGTAAATATGCTATGAAATGGCTGTGGAAAGCAGAACTTGGAGGGGTCTGATCAGAGAAGAATATGATCTTTTATTTTTTAAACACTCATTACTACCACTATTTCAGTTAAATGAGGCAAACATTTACAGTTAATGTTTGTATTTTGCTTATCTTCAATAGCCATTCATGCTCTTTTGGTATTGTCAGGAAATAGTTGCTGTTTTCATGGTTACTGTACAAATGGCTTAGTTTTACTATATCAAAATATGTTTTTAATATGACTACAATCTATTCTGTTAGGGGCTAGTAAAATATTCAGTGAATTGATTTCCTGAGAAAAAGGGTTATAACAAGTCTAAAACTTATTTTTATATTTTATTCAGTTGTTTACACTTTGTTTAGCAGGTTGGTTCCACTAGGCCAATGGCCTCTTTTCAGGGAAGACTCAAACTTGTTTTAATTCTGACTAGGGAAAAAATTAGCAAGGGAACTGGGGAACTTCCTCTATTCCTTCTGATAAGTGCCTTGAGATCCTTTACAGCCATCTAAGCTATCATCAGCTTAGGCTTTTAACTCCAATGTGATTGGATGTTACCATAGTCCATGCCTGTCTTATACTTATGACTCTGGAAAGATATATGTAATAATCAAATTACCATTAAAGTACAACAAAAAAACTACAAAGTAGTAGTTGCCAAGTGGCAGTTAATAGAAAACTCATGATCAAATTTAGGAGTTCAGATCCTGTTAAAAGACATCAGTTTACAATACTGCTTTTTCTTTCTTTCCTTTTTTTGGTTTACTGGAGTAGCAGAGTACAGAGAACTGCATCACCTATCTCTTTGCTAAAACACTGTACATACTTTGTAGAGTGTTAATTATATTATTTATTTATTCTGTTTGTAACTCCTTTATTAAGTAATGGCTGCTTATTATAAATAATTACAAAGCGTATGCAAAAGTCTGGCAGCATCTATATTATCTTATCGAAGTTTCAGAATATTGAACCTTATATGGTCGACACCATATCATCGAATTCTGAAACATCGAAAGATAAAAACAAATACCTAAAAAGAAAAATAAATAAAAACTTACCTTTGCACCCCCACACCTCCCTACTTAAATATATCAACTCAGAGACCGCACTACATTGAACTAAATGAAAATATCCCTTTACAGAGATTTCCATTTAAAAGTTCGATGTTTTTTGCTTTCGCTAATCTGGTGCCGAAAATATCAGCTTCGATGTTGTCGGCCTTCGACAACGTGAAGTAGACCCGCCTGACAAGGCAAGACCAAAGCTGTAGGTCAGATATTACAACTGCATGCCACCCTTATGTTATTATTTTACATAGTTCTGCAATTAAGCACTTTTTATTTAAATATTCAGTATTTATTTATTTAAATCTATTTAGAACTATTTACTGGGGTAGAGCATTAGTCACAAGGAAAGAGTTCAGGTTCTGCCTTATGAATGCAGGTAAAATACCAACCAAAAGTAACACACCTGATTGAAACTGAAGCTAGAACAAAAAAAATAAATAAATAAAAAAATCGGACACAGAAATATACAGAATACACAGCTTATAATAAAATAAAATTGCCGGTAAGCAAATTATACAACACTTAATCAGAACATTAAAAAATACTGTTCACCAGTCCACGAGTGATCAAAGACAGATGGAATGACTAATTCCAGCAGCATCTGAATGAAGAAAAATCCACAAAAGCTGTACTGCCCAAAACACAGCCTATCAGCCTATGATGAATAGTCTCTCAGTCTAAATTCCAAACTTTGTGACTCTGGTGTATTCATATAACTAAACCAGCGGTTCAAGACAACATCTCATAACAAGCAAATAAGCTTAGTGGCTCTTGGCCCATTAACAAACAGAATACGATGAAATAAATAAAGCTGTTTCATCATAAATCATGTAGGAGCTTTAGTACCAGTAATATTTAGCCATTTGCTGTCCCATGTCTTTTTGTCATGTCAGCAGCTACAATTATATGTCCCTATAATTGTTGTCAGGAGTAGGAGATAGACTCCTCTCTGTTTGGCAAATATGTGTATCCAAAATATGCTTTCCCATTTTAAGAGAAAAAAATCACTTCTAGGTAGCTTTGAAATGTTACTCTGTAATCTGGACAAAAAGCAAACTGCCTAGTAGAATTGAACCCCCTCCATTTTATACTTCAGTACCATAATACCACTTGCCCCCCCTTTCCTTTATTCTTTCATCTGAAGCACTGCTAGAATTCATCTGCTATTTTTTATCCCTGATTTGGCATAACTCAACCACCTTTTGTCCCATTGGTTTTAGACTTACACACTTACATAAATGCTGACTGAAACATTTTAGTCCAAGCAGTATGCCTGAAGAAACTAGAACCATACATTGTCCACTTTCCCTTCTGATCTACCTCTTACCATATAGGTCTGAAGTAATGTTCAATATCTTCCCTGATTCTCTTCATGAATTAGTCTGGGAGGCCGTTATACTTGGTCACCACTATTTCCCTGAAGCAATGTTTTCTTATGAGAAACAGACCAAAACTATGAGGCTGAATCTGGACAGTTGAGAGGTATGTAATAAACATACATGTATACACACACACACACACACACACACACACACACACACACACACACACACACGTTCTCTCTGCTCTCTCTCTCTCTCTCACACACACACACACACACACACACACACACACACACACACACACACACACACACACACACACACACACACACACACACACACACACACATACCTACCTTCTTGCTGCTCACACACACACATACCTACCTTCTTGCTGCTCTCACACACACACACACACACGCACACACACACACACACACACACACACACACACACACACACACACACACACACACACACTTACCTTATCACTGCTCACAATCACTCACTCACTCTCAACGGATGAGAATGGCCACTTACCTTCTTTCAATGGAAGTTAACGGTTAGTTTAAATTCCGCGCGCAAGTGCGGAATGTATTTACTTCTTTATTGTAGCGCATGCATGGTCCTCCTTAAGCCACTGCAGCGGAGTGAAGTTTTTTTTTTTGTAGAAGCCTTCTGACCAGCATCTGTAAAAATGGGAAAGGGCAGTCGCCCTATGTATTTTTCTGGATGTTTTAGCAATTTTTATCTACAATTACTGTTGGTCCTCTTCCTTTCAGTTCCTGTAACTTTTGAGCGGGATAACTGTGGCTTCTGGAACATGATTGGACTGTGAGAATCAGCTGTCAAGGAACTAATCCTCACAGTTCAATAGTATTTCAGGAGACGCACTTGCAAAGCACACACGAGAAGACTGAAGAACAGAATGGACTTTCGAAAGTGGTACAGTTGAGAGGTGAATGGGCATAATGGGGGAGTATTAGCACTCCTGGTAGATCTACCCCACTGGTTGAAATGGAAAAACATATTATTTTAACTATACATTTTCCAATTTCAACAAAAGAACAGTGCGTTTCTTTTATTTTTTTATGCCACAGATGTACAACAGCTTTAAAAAGGAGGCAGTATGCGCTCCTGCGCCCAGGCCTAATTCCGCCACTGCCAGGTGGTTAATGTAGTAGTTATGGTTAATGTTCCATGCCCAAAGTGAAGAAGCATGTCAGCATATTAAGGTTCAGTTGAATAGTAAACCTTTATAATTGCTTCATACTTGAAAGTGCAAATCTGACATGCGTGGACACACACACACACACACACACACACACACACACACACACACACACACACACACACACACACACACACTCTCGGTCCTGTGTATTCATACATGCACATAACAAGGCCTGAGATACAGTGTCATCATGTATGCTGATAGTCTCCTATGGAAGATTATTTGCTTTGTCCCTAATTAACATTAGCCCTAAGTGTAACACCATGCTTAATATCATCAGAGCATGAAATGTTGTAGAGCAATGATAAAAAATTGTGTTATTGCTAGCTTATTGCATGCATTGGAGCAAGAGACGCAGAATTCTTATAAGGTTTACGTAGTATGTACTGTAATATTCCGGTGATAATGTGGTTTACATTTCTCTGCTTACTTACATTTGCTACAAGCTGTTATATGCTGAAATGCTAAGCTCCGATTGTGACGATTTTTCACTACATTTGATAAAAAAGCAGCTCTTCAGGATCTGAGCTAAGTAGTTTTCTGTTACTGATTTTACTATAATAGCAATTGTTGATTTATTAGTAATCTAGCTAAGATTTACTATTGGTTTGTTCTCTACTGAGACTGACTACAGAATGTAAACAGTTCTAGGCCACTGATAGTTCTAGAACCTTGAGGAATACCATTTACTATTGGTCAGCATGCTTATTTGAATGTTTGCAGCTTTTCTGCGTTTATAAATTGCCCACATTTTTGTGGAGCTACTCATCATGCAGTGGCATTGCAATTTACCCTTTATAGATGCATTTATTTTGAACCATACCTGTCTCTGTACCAACTACCTTATCATAATCCCTAGTTATTAGTGTACCTAGCAATATCTGCAGTAAGGGCAGCTGCCTGCAGTTGTGCAAGGAGCTGCATTGAACTGCAATAAATGCAACATGCCCTCGAAGAAGTGTCTAATTGTTCTACATTAATAAAATTAGCCCATGGTTGCTCCACATTGTCCTCAGAATCTGGTAGTTTCTCTGCATAGTTTATGCTTAAATAATTCTTAGCACAACTAGTTGTATGCCCAACAGAATAGCCTAATAGCTGATTACAGTACTGTGTGAAATTCTAACAAATTCTCCAAATCCCTGGACTAAAATGTAAGGTCATTCTTCTTGTCTTCCTTCTGTTTCCAGCCTCATAGCACTTAGTATCATTAGGAGGTACAGCAACTGTCTGATGCTCAAGGATTTAGTTCATTTGATCAATGAATAAAATTGTTGAAACCTATATGGTCAAGACCACATGACTGATAATTTAGTTCATCGATCAACTGAAACAAACCAAACAACACTCACAAACCAAACATGTTCTTTGCAGAGTGGTTGTTTCCCCCACATCACCTGTTAATTATATATACCAACTCTACACTATAGTGGAGAAAAGGGCACATTCCCCAATCCCCACTGTACCCAATCTCAGTCAAAATGGGTTGGTGAACAAACTTGTCAATCATGTGGTTTTGACCATATGAATATAGTGCTTTTGACCATATGGGGCCTGGGAGATGAACCACTTACAGGCTATCTGTGTCCATTAGTGACATAGGTGCCAAACCAGGGATGAATTTTCTATTCCCCACTAATTGTCCTCTTCTTCTCTTTTGGCTGCTCCCATTAGGGGTTGCCACAGTGGATCATCTGTTTCCATTTCTTCCTCTTCTCTGCATCTTGCTGTGTCACACCAACCACCTGCGTGTCCTCTCTCACCACATCCATAAACCTTATCTTAGGCCTTCCTCTTTTCCTCTTACCTGACAGCTCCATCCTTAGCATCCTTTTCCCAATATACCCAGCATCCCTCCTCAGCACATGTCCAAACCAATGCAATCTCGCCTCTCTGACTTTACTAATTGTCCAAGCTACACTTTAATTGGGTTAGGGAGGAACTCTGCTTCATATGAACAAGGAGCCTGATCCAGAAAAGGGATAGTCTGTGGGATACATACCTGTCTGTCCAGCAGGTCCTGTGTATATCACAGGAAAGTTTAAATCTTTAGAATATGTAATTCTGGTGCTGATTGTTTTGTGGATATGCATGAGGTCCACCAGGGGAGGGTCTGACAATGCCTTGTATGCCAGTTAAGCAACTTTACTAGAGCTGCTCTTTCACCATCACTCCTCTGTCCCTTTCTCTTTGACTGCACTCTGTTATCAGTCCCTGGTATTGAAGGCAGTCTGTAACCTGCAGTCCAAATGCTTGGCCTCATTTCACTCTTATTTTTCCCTTTTTAGTTACTTGCTCCCAGTACCTTGGTTCCTTTGCTAATTTTCTCCAGTAAATTTCAACTCCCCTTGCCTATTTTCTATATTTCAACAATGGAGAATTTTTCTCTGAGGTATCCCTTAATGAAATTAATATTTCCTGCAAACATATTGATATTTGGCTTGAAGACATGTGTTGTACCTATGGCATGGCACCTAAAATGAGTGAGTATCTGGTGGTTAAGAAGCCAAAAATTCCAGCCATTTTGGGATACCTAAGATTCATAACTCTGTGGAGGACCCCCATTGAGGCCTATAGTTGCTCAGCCAAAACGGAATAATTGGCAAAATCTGACTGCAAGTTAAAAGATTTTTTGAGTAAACAAGGAACATATTTTGAAGGACTCGTGGCATTTTTTTGAAAATTCTTTTAAGAGCAGCTTTTTTTTCTCAGGACGTCTGGTTTGTGACCATTGATATCAAGGACTTACTTTTAGTAATTCCCCATAATCAAGGCCTTGGATAGTTCTTTGATTCCATTGTTATGGGGACTAGCCTTGACAAAAAGGAGAGTGATATAGTTTATCACTGTATGGATCTTGTATTAAGATCTCATTTTGTATTTTTTGAAGGTGAATATTTTAAGCAATTGAAAAGGGTTGCCATGGGAGTGACCTCAGTGCCAGTGTTTGTCAGTCTGGTTTTATGGTCCTGAGAGAGCAATTTTGTGTTTATATCCCCTTTCTGGTCTATAATCCAGTTGTACCTTAGGTACCAGGATGACATTTTTATTCTGTGGAAAGGGGATGTTAAAGAAAAAAATGCATTATACAAACATTCTATGGTTTGCACTGACTTCAGAATTTTTCTTTTTGTGTACTGGAAAAGGGGTTTGCCTTCTAATGGGGGGAGGGGGAATGGGGGCTTTCCTTGGAATAAAGGGAACTTTATTGGCAGATTATTTTTAATGGTGCAAATACCCCAAGTATTAATGATGTTATTTCCATAAGATGAGTTTTGAAGAAGAAATACCTTTTTATGAAATGTTTTTACTAACAGTGTTGTTTATTGGTTTATATAACAGTTAAACAGTAAGTTGTTTTTAAAGGTACATTTCTCTTTAAATTTGGTTCTTGTTTTTGGCACCAAACTTTACATTTAAAGAGCAGGAAGTGATGTAATTTATTTTACTCTGAGGATGTTATGTTAAGTTCAAGAACAAAAGCACTTAGTTTTTTTTTACAATAAAGGAAGTTGTGGACATTTTCGGAGCAGTGCTTTATTTTTATAGTTTCTTAGCCTGCCTGTCGTGTTTTTTGGATTATTTTGAAATATTAGTGGTGATAGTGGATGATAATCTTAAATCCTATCTGCTTATACAAAATTGCATAAAAAACTCACCAAAAACTAGGGATGCTTTATGGAGCCAAAAACTTGCTCACCAATGCAACTAAATCTGCACTTGCCACTACCTACCTTCTCTCCTCACTACTTTATGACGCTCCTATGCTAACTAACCTCCAGGCATCACAAAAAGCAAAACCTGAACAGTACTATAATAAAGTGGCTACATTTACAGCAAATACCCCTTTCAGAACTCACCACTGCATACCACTAAAAGGCTTAGATTGGTTTGAACTACCCCATCAACTAATGTATACGCAGCTTCTTACCACCTATAAAATTATCCAGCATCAATCTGCTTGTCCAGGTCTGAATACTATTCTGCACAACTATGTTCCCAATGTGTCATTATGATCCAGTGACCACAAACTCCTCTCTGCAAACCTATTAAATATGCTGGGCATGGTCTGTACTGATACCATGTTGGTAAGACCTGAAACCCATTAATTGTATCCATCAGGTCAATACCCCCCCAGTCCTTTAAAACCATTCTGAAAAACTTTCTAGCCAAAATCTGTCTTGGTTCTAGATTAACCCCAAAGGTACACTATACCCCTAAATATGAGCACACACTTATTCATGCCTTACACCTCCTTACTCTCCCTTCTAAACTCACTTTCTCATTTCAATCAATTTATCTTCCCTGACGCTCTTTCTAAATATGCCACAATCCTCTTTTTCCTCTCACTTCATGTTGCAGTTCATGTTTGTATTATACTAACTTAAGTTTAACTTATCCATAAACTGACTAGCATTTCTCTAAATATTAAATCATTGTCATACAAGCTGCATCTTCTTAATGTTTTCACATTATGTCAAATTTGGTATAATTATTTAAACTGAAGATGTTTTTGTAATATTTTTGAAGATTGTAAAATTATTGTTTTTAAATGTTTATGTAATATTTTGGAGTTTTTCAACCTAGGGCACCACTGAAATGGGCATCTACCCAGTCAGACTATGCTAGTAATCAAACATCAGTAAATACATTTAGTTACTGCAACTTTCTTCCAAAATACTGCTCCCCCCCTTAAAATGTTTAAATGCTTTGTCCTCATGACCAAACCATACCAACCGTGGGTAAATCCAGCATTATCCACACCCAGCCACAGGTTATTGCTATAATATTTGAGTAATAATGGATTATTCTTTAAGTTGCTAATCAAACTATTTGGTCATCACTTTTCCAGTACCATTTCACAGCAAAGATGCATTTGTACCTTGGCTGATAGCAAGCATTGTTTTAACCAACTGAGCACAAAGTGGAGAAATCTGGAATTTCTCTGACATTAAGTAGTAATTGCATATATTTATTGTAGTATATGTCATGGTAGTAATTAATCATGCAGGAAATTTTTATGCCATATGGTGGCAATGCTTCACCATTCTATATTAAAAAATACAAATTGTGCTATACATTTTGCAAAGTACTCATCTCTTGCTTTGACTTTTCATAACCTACCGCTTACTGATTAGCTCATTTGCCTAGATTAATGTTGTCAATCAGCTTGCTGATGTATTTGACCTTTTATAAGACCACTAATCAATACACCGTGTTGCTGTGAAATGGAATCCCTACTGCTGAGGAAGGCATACTGTAAACATGTCAACGCTTGTCATTTTATATTACGCAGTATATATTTTGCACATTGCAGTATGCATTACAAAATATTTAAATTGTAAGAAAATATACTTTAGATATCTTCTTCCTAAAAATGTAGTCACTTAAATCCAACCTCTGTATGTTTTATTTTATTTTTAGTTATTTATTTGCTGTTTGTAATGGGGATAATTTAGCACGGTGACAACGTTTAATAAATTTTAACCAACCAGCACTATTTTTCTCACTTGCAGTTCTATATCACAATCCGTATTTCTTTTACAGTAAATAATGAGAACTTATTGGCAGTTACATGGGGAAAAAGTGACCTCCGTGTTCCTGATGATGTTAATAAAACTACTGCTGTGAGAGGCAGCAGAGAAATTTTGAAATATAAAACTCCAGCTGTGAGAGGCAGCAGAAAAATTGTGCAAACATCTCTTAGAATATGAATGTGTAGTACAGAGCCTGCATCTCAAGTTTAAAGTAGGTGAAATGTTTAAGCAATAATAACATCTGCCATCCAGTATGGGCATCATTTTTAATAATAATGTTCAAAATGTTTTATATTGAATTATATCCCATATTTCCATACTTACTGCAGACATTCACAATATGAATGCATTAATAATTTCTTGTAATATTTCAAAATTGCTTATAATTGTCACTGATAAAAGAGAGGTAGAAGATACAGACAAATCAAAAACTTTCTAAATTATGAGAAGACAAACCACCATCCAGCAAATGAATAATGAACTAGGCCAAACCTATTGGACCTAACCCTATCTACCAGAAGCATCTGAGACTTTTGCCACTTTATTTTATTTGTTAACTAGGTTAGAGCACTAATCCCATTGGACCTATTTCAGTCTCAGCCTAGGGTAAAATACAACAGATACATGATATTATATACAGAGTGAATAACAAAATGCATAATGCACATGTATTACATATAAAGTGAATATCAAAGTTGGCTTGATGGTATAAAGACAATAAATATATGACATTAGATATAGAGTAACAGACAAAACACAACACATACATGCATTATATACATAGTGGATATCAGGGTTGGCAAGCTGAAAGAATAATCGTAAGAAGAAAGAAGAAAAAAACAAAACAAAAAAATCTTGCTTTTTTCCCACTTTCTGAAAGTTAAGAAAGTTCAGTTATAGATTTGCTGTTCTGAACTGTTTGGAAGTTTCTAGAAGGCCAGTGCTTGTGTGGGCTAAAGGTAAGTCTCTGTGTTCACCAGTGGGAGTGGTTAACATTGAACAGCCTGCCTGTCCCTGGAGGAGTGGTTACTACCTAGAAGCTGTAGTTTTATTGGCCATTTTGGGTCAATTCTAAACTCCTTGATCTCTCTCTCTTAAAACCCTACAACTCTCTTTTTGCGCGGTTTTGCACACTGAGCAGCGTCTGGCAGCGCCGCCTAAACAGGTTTAAACTATTCCAGGCTCCACACAGTCTGTTCTTCACTTTTTTCCTTAGAACTGTTCAAACTCTCAAAGTAATCACTCTATTCTCTTTCTAAAGCCCTGCACTTGCTCAGCTCTTATAAGGAAACACTAACTAACTAAAGCACTACACCCTCCTTGACTTCTCATAAGTATTAGGCTCCCGATTGGTCCTTCCTGATCAAGTGAAAAATCAGTTCCCTTCCCTAATCTGATCAGTAAAAAGCCAGTTCCCTATACTAATCTGGTATGTCCAAGGGTCAGTTTCAAGGTTACTCTCCAGTTCAGCTGGTGAATCTGGGAATTTTGAGGCAATGTTACAATTGCCTTATGTACACAGACAACCCTCTCCTCCTTCCAACAAACTCTAATACATGTGAGAGATGCAGTTACACAGCCAAACTGGAGGCAGAGCTCTCTCAACCCAAGACTGGCATACTCAGTCAGGAGGAAAAGGTAACCACCCACACCACAAATCCAGTCTCACACAGACCTATTGCATCTGCATACCCAACACATAAACACACAAAAACATACTCGGAGGCTCTAAATAAAAATCTGCCTAAACAGCAAAGACCTCCTAAGCAGATATCCAAGCAACAGCCACCCCTCAACAATACCCACGAATCACATATCTCACAAAATCAGTGTGCCTCACAGTCACAGCCCTTAAGGCCAAACAACACACCAAATACACTTGTTATAGGGGACTCTATTGTCCGGCACACTGACGTCCTGCTCACCAGACTGAACAAGGAGAAGGTCACTGTAAGCTGCCTGTCGGGTGCCAGGATCCGCCACATAATGCAAGCACTCAGGTCATGCCAAAGCAAGTACAAGTGTGACTCCGTCATTGTCCATGTTGGTGTGAATGACCTGAGACATACCTCCCTGGACTACATGAAAAGAGACATAGAGGAGCTCTCTGACCATGTAGCCCAGGCTGGTATGACCCTGACCTTGAGTAGCATCTTGCCCTCACCAAGAATGATGCCACAGTATAAAGACAAAATGATCAGTTTCAACAATTGGCTAAAGTATTGGTGTCATTCAAAGGGGATCCAGTGTCTTTCTGCCTGGGATGACATGCTTGACAAGCCATGTTGCTTCGCTAGGGACGGCTTGCACCTGTCACCCTTAGGCTTTCGTATACTGGCCAAGGCTCTTGCCACCTCTATAGTGCCTTTTTTAGGCAAGGCTGAAAGGACAAACCCACCTCCATAGACAACCCAAAGATAAAAAAACTAAAAGTAATGCTACTCAATGCCAGAAGTCTAAACCACAAGATGCACACACTCAAGGCTGTCCTCAGTATGGAGAAAATCGATGTCTGTGCAGTAACAGAAACCTGGTTCAAGGCTCCTGTGAGCACCCCAGCACTACCAGGTTATAACTCATACCATGCGTTTCGGCCCCACAACTCGGACCGAAGCACAAAAGGAGGGGGAGTATCTATATTCATCAAAGATACCTACACCTCCAGGTTAGTGGCACTGCACGAAGCATCGGAAACCATCCATGTGCAACTAACAGTGGGCAAA
Source organism: Protopterus annectens (assembly GCF_019279795.1). NCBI lineage: Eukaryota > Metazoa > Chordata > Ceratodontiformes > Protopteridae > Protopterus > Protopterus annectens. The sequence continues at coordinate 207,798,295 of NC_056749.1, forward strand.
ACTGCCTTTCAGTTTGTAGCCTGCTACAGAACACCCTCCCTATTACAGGAACCCCACTTGACATTCCTGAGAACACTGGAGAATATGAAGGTCTCTCCAAACACTATGTTATTGGGTGACTTCAACTACCCAAGCATTGACTGGGAAAATTACTCAAGCCCAAACACCCTCGCCCAGCAGTTCCTTGAATTTATAAACTCTAACACAATGGAACAACTGGTCACCACTCCCACAAGAGGGAACAACATATTGGACCTGGTCATCACCAACATGGGGACTCTATGTTCCACACCAGAGGTAAACCCCTCATTGGTAAGATCAGACCATAAACAAATTTCCCTGGACATCCATATCCTGTCCCCACCCCCAGCCAAGGAAATCACTGTAAAGAATTTCTCAAAAGCCAACTTTGCACTTCTCAAGACTGAGGTGGAATCCTTCAAAGCCCCTGGGCCAGAGGATAATACAGCCCAGTCCACAGAATCCTTTACAAATGCATTCTATGAGCATCTGCAGGAATGCATGGATCGTGCTATCCCATATAAAACCAAGACTCACTCCTCCAAAAACAGGAGACCGGTCTGGTGGACCCCGGCCATAAATAAGCTATACAACAGAAGGAGGAAGCTACTACATGACAGAGCAAAATCCCAAAAAGGGAAGGCATCTCTGATCAGCATTAGCAAGAAACTTCAATCCCTCATAAAATCATCAAAGGCCAGCTTCGAAAGAAAAATTGCCCTAGACACTAAAGATAATCACAAGGCCTTCTTTAGTTATGTCAGGAACATGGGCGGAAACTCCCAGATGTGCTCTGAATTGTTGCATAACGGTACAAAATATACCGAACCTACAGACATAGCCAACATCCTGGCAGACAGATTCAGTGCAAACCCCCCCCCCTTACCCCCCAAAGGAGCAAATGCCTATCCCAACTGAATGTAACCTCCCTGACATCACAGATGCACAGGTGAAAGCTGCCCTCTCCAAAGCAAAAAACACAGCATCTACGGGACTGGACGGTGTCCCAGGCTGTGTCTTACACGAGCTCCAAGAAGAACTGAACCCTCACATTAAGTCACTGTTCAAACTTAGCCTTACTACAGTATATGTACCCAAAGAATGGCATACAGCTACAGTGGTCCCACTCCACAAAGGTGGTGCCACAACAGACCCTGGAAACTATTGCCCCATAAGCTTGACTAGTCTGGTCTGTAAAGCTATGGAGCATATTATCATAGAACTCATAAACAAAGACATTGGGAGCCTCCACTGGACCCTACCCAATTCGGCTTTGTTAAGCGCAGATCTTGCCTCTTAAACCTAGTTGATTTCTTTGAAACAGTTACCAACGCCATAGATGAGGGTAAGGTAGTCCACACAGCCTACCTAGACCTCGCAAAAGCCTTCGACACAATACCCCACTCAGGCATCATAAATAAGCTTACCAGCTTAAATATCAACCCCTATATCACAAGATGGGTTGCAAACTGGCTCAGAGATAGAACCCACATGGTCAGAATCGCAGGTGCCATGTCCGAATCCAAACCAGTTACAAGTGGCATCCCACAGGGCTCAGTCCTGGGACCTCTCTTGTTTGGTATATACTTCTCTGAGGTTCAGGCTAACACGGGGGGATTATGGCTGACAAAGTTCGCAGATGACTGCAAACTGGGGGCCATAATCGAATCTCTAGCTGACACAAGCATCCTCCAAAAGGGTCTCACAGAGACAGATGCTTGGTGACAGAGCCACGGCCTCAAGCTAAATGCTAAAAAGTGCATAGTCATCCCCTTTGGGAAAAACAAGGTGCCCACAAATTACACATAGGTGGTAATCCATTAACTATGGAAGAAGTAATTAGAGATTTGGGGACCAACGTAGATAGTAATCTCTCCTTTGATAATCACGTTGCCAAAGTGGTTAGAAAGACCTTCTATATAGCCCACCTTATCATGAAAGGGTTCGCATCTAGATCAAGAGAGGTCATTGTGCCCCTCTACTCGTCACTCATCAGGCCCATAATTGAATACAATGCCCCTTTTGGGATGTACCTTACCCGACACCTGCAGCAACTGGAGAGACCCCAAAAGTACCTCACCAAGAGGATCATGGGCTACAAACAGATGTCCTATGCAGCTCGACTAAAGAAACTCCAGCGTACAAAGCCATGTCAAACCCAGAATTAATGGACATGCTCCACCTCAAAAAATCCAAGTCCCTTAGAGCTACACACTCCAAGGACCTAAACCTCAGCACAAAAATAAATAGGACATGCTGGAGGGACAGATTCATTTCCCAGAGGCTCCCCTCACTCTGGAATAGAATCCCAATTCATGGTAGACATAGCCCCTCGCTCACCCTCTTCAAGCGAAATCTGGACGCGTGGATGGGAAATCGCAAATTCACCCCTGGGATCTCTTCTGTGTCCCTGCTAGACAGAGGCACAGTAAGCTAATCTTAAAAGGGTACCTTCTGTGACCTACTTTACAGAGGCACAGTAGGCTAATCTAATAGGGAGGCGGAAGCCAATACACTCTGGCTAGGCTTATAAATGCCCTAGGGCAGATAGCCTCGTATCTACCTATGAACCTATGAACCTATAAGAACAGGTTATTAAGAGGGAAGCACAGTAGGAAGGGGTTAAGTTATACAACCAGAGGGACAACAGTTGGATTTTCCTTGATTCTTTTCATGTGATTTTATTTCTGATTGGAAAATGGGATGAGAGGAATGATCATTAAGAAAAGAAGGGAGAGATTCCCAAGCAGGTAAATCAAACTAAATCAAATACTTCCTGAGCTGTGAGGAAGGAGACCACAGAGTTGTTGCTGTAACTTCTTTTATGCAAATATAATACCACAGTTTTGTTGTGATATTCTTTCCAGATTAGTCACTAAAGTAGAAGCCATACAGGCTAATACAGAAGTACAAACTATCTCAAAGCTACTGGGTTACCCACATGTATTTTATTGTGGGCCCTTTATAGAAACCCAGTATATTTTAGAGTAGTTATGATACTTTATATATTTGTTAGCCCTTCTTATGTAAAAAGAAAAAAAAAAACATTTGTTGTGCATCGTTGTGCACCCAAAAGTGGAAAGATGCAGAAAAGAACTTGTTCTACTTTTAGACTGAACTTCTGACTTGTAGTGCTTACTGGATGCATAGGTTTCTAACACATTCCAAGTAGAAATGTTCCTAAGATAAGTTGGAGCTGTAATTGCAGCTCTTCTAGAACGATCTCCCAATGGTTTACTGTAATTAACATGACAAAAGGCAATACACTGGACCAGCCATGATTATAATGTTTGTGTTCTTTTTCTTTCTTGACAGAGACAAAAAGCTAATCAGTTTTCTTAACAGACTGTGCCTTTCTGTTTATGCATACAGTAAATGCTTGCCAACATTTTGGCATTTAAGATAAAGACAATGACATTTGGTTAGACTGATTCAAAAACATGCTGCAACAAAACTTGCTTAAGGAAGGATCAGCATCTGTTGACACCAATTCATTGTGAAGGATGGTTGGGGGGACGGTTGCACAGTATGACCAGTATCCCATACTTTGAGGTGTTGCCTTGATGAAATTCTTTTATAAATTTCTGAATGCCCAGAAACTTGTCAGGGTAAGAATCACTTTTGTCTGAGCAGAGTAATACAGCACACTGAAAAGTCATGGGTGGACCCTTCCCTGCAACCCATGTGTCCTCAGCTAATTATATATACCACCTCTGAGATCACACTAGAGTGGGAAAAGGGCAAATTCCACAGCACGTGTGGCCTCAACCTGGTCTGTGACATCAATAGGACTTGTTGGCGGGACTGATGCATCCCAGAGGCTCCTCTATCTGTGGAATAGACTCCCTCTCCATGTCACGCAGAGTACCTCTTTACCCGTTTTTAAGTGCAACCTAGATAACTGGATGGGAATTAGAAAATACATCCCTGGGATTCCACCTGTGTCCCTGCTGGACAGGGGCATCGGGTGCTGATTTGTCTAAACATGGGTTAAACTCTTGGCTAGGATTATAAGGGCCTCAGGGCCAATAGCCTAGCAACTTCCTATGATCCAGGGTACTATAGTATCATACACCCGAACAGCAGCAGCACTTGAAAAGTTCATTTCTGACATTGTAACCGATAATTCAAGAGTTTGAACATTTGAAATGAACCCTTATATATGTATATATATATATATATATATATATATATATATATATATATATATATATATTATACATATGTATGTTTGTATACTTCATATGTAGAACAGCTCAGGAATGAAGGAAAGTCCCCTCACCTAGAGAAGACAGGAAATGGGAACAAAAATGAGAAAGGAAAGATACTAAAGAAGATTCGGTGTAATGTGGAATGTGAGCTTGTTTACACTGACTGGTGCTTGAGATTTAAAGGAAGGGGTCATGTAGATAATAGATGTTACAAACACATTCACATCACCTGCACTATTTTTTCTTGTGGAATTGTTATGGATATCCTATGTAGGATATCTTCCAGTACAGCTGTATTGTCACCAAGAGGGATGTAAAGAACATCAACACATATTTGCTTATAATTGTTTCATTTTAGGAAAGTAATAAGAAGCTCTGCTGAACTGAATTTCGGTAATAGTTTGCTGTAAGGTGAAATATGGTAGTTTCTGGGAAATATTAAAGCAATGCCACCACCTTTCCTCTATATATGGTCATTAAGGATGATGATATAGCCAGGAGGTATAATTTCAGAGTCGTTTATGCTGGGTTTGAGCCAAGTTTTAGTTACAGGAAGGATATCAGGCTTATGTTGAGTAATCCAAGCATGTAGTTAAGCAATTCTATTTCTTATGCTTCTAAAATGTATGGCAACAAAAGTTAGATGACTGGGGTTGGGTGTTGACCATTGTAGGGTTAGAGTAGTGTGTGGAAAATAGTTGTATTGACGTTCATTGTAATAGGTGGAGCAAGGAATATGGTGAAAGTCTTCTAGAAGGATTTTAGTATACTTGGGAATTACTGATACTTGTTTTTTGGTGAGTATTTTTCCACTTAATTTTGTTTTTGTTTGATTTGAAATGGAGTTAATCAGTCTATATTTGGGGCAAGATGAGGCATCATTAAATAGTTTGGTGAGATATGTGGAGGGTATAGGGAGGAAGTATGAACAGGTGGTTGGGACAGACTTGGAAAGATGGTGAGAGCTATTATAGAGTTATGGCAGGGTGAGAGATGGCCAAATAGCAGGAGAAGAATAAAGGGTGCACTGAGGACTAATAGGATTAAGTAAATGGATATATATTATTGCTGACAGGTGGTAGGGAAATAGGGATCATGAAGGAAAAAGAAGCTGCAGGGCAGAAGGATATTTAGTGGAGGTAGAGTCTGAAAGCTGATAACAGTTAGGTAGCAAAGCATTTTGTATGAAAGAAGAGAGGTTGTCCTAGCATCTTCTCTGGAATGTAAGGAATAGAGGGGTTTAAAAGGCTGTAGTATGAGAATACATTTAAAATAGGAAGAAGTGAGGATTAATTTTGAAAAAGTAGAAGATACAATGGAGAATAGATAGGTGCTGTTAGGGAGGGGAGTGACCATGAATGAATATAGTGCAAAGCAGTATGGAAGGGAGAAAGGTAGTTGGAAATGGTGCTAAAAGATTAAATGGAAGATGTGAATTAAGTAAAAAGAAATAGGAGTGTTTTTATGATAAGAGTAAGGTTGTTTGGGAGGGTAGGGAATAGCAGTCACAAGTGAAATATGTATGTAGGAAGTATTATAGTAAATTATGAGGGGGTGTGTGGGAATTGCGGATAGGGTAGGGGAGCAATGCGAAGCCAAGTGTAGTGGGCTTCCACTCTCAGGTCAAATTATAATAGAGAGTAATCAATTTATAGCCAATACTAAGCAATTAACAGACAGGTACACTGTAGAACAGGTTTTCTTTAATTTCATGAATTCAGAAACAAGTTAGCCAGGAAGACTAAATAACTGGCATATAGAGTGCAATCTATTGGTCAAGAGAAGGAACAGTGGCCAATTTAGTAAGTGGTCCTTAGAGTGCAAGGACTACTCTTTTGAGGGGAGGATGTTATAGCCAATTTCCAGCATAGGTAGGCACATATCTGACTAGTTGAAGTTAATAACACAGCAAGGCTCTTCAAGTTAAATTTGCTTACATTCTACAAAAACCTTTGGGAGATGGCCCTTGTGGCAGAGCTCCAGAAGTACTGGGGTCAGATGTAGTGACTGCAAGATATTTTATAAAGCCAAAATTCTCAGTGAAAGTATTTGGGAGTAGACCATTGTGGCAGATCTCTTGCAGTATCTGGGCCAGATGTAGTGGCAGCAGGTTATTGTACAAAGACAAAATTCTCAGTGAAAACGTTTGAGAATTTATAAGTAGTGTGACTTAAAGGCACTAAAAGGGATTACAAACCATATACCTCCTACCACACACAGAGGATAACAGTCATCTGTACCACTACAAAAAAAAACTGCAACCCCCCCCCAAACCTGAAAATGGGGGGGGGGGGCAGTGATCCGCACCCTTGCCACAGTAAACCTCAGCATTAAAGCACTGCACTTACTGATAAGTTACAGGGGATTATTCAATGCCTGCAACAGTTTCTGGTGTACAAAGGAGGGGGACAAGGAACACTACACAAACTTTTCCACTGGCTAGCACAATTAACAAAGATACAGACAAAATTAGTTGGGGGACAAAATCAGGAATGCATTTTAATTATTCTTCTTTAACACTTAGAAAGTCACTAGTATAACAACTTTTGGATTTTGTGATAGATATGGAACATGAAATTTCTAATGTCTGGCATTAAAAAAATGAAATTATTCTTTATTTATGATGGTAGGAAAAAGATACTGAGGACGTTCTTACAACACAGGGACAGGTATGGGCATGTGATGTGTGTGTGTGTGTGTGTGTGTGTGTGTGTGTGTGTGTGTGTGTGTGTGTGTGTGTGTGTGTGTGTGTGTGTGTGTGTGTGTGTGTGTGTGCACGCACGCGCCTGTTCCTGTGCTTGTGCTAACACAATATATCCACCAGAACTGTTAACTATAACAGGAAAGTGCATGTACAGTAGTTAACAGTGAGTCAGAGACATACAAATTGTCTGATAAAGAGGTCTTTCCTTATTGCAGCTAATGTGATTCTGAATCACAAAATATTCCATTGTGGAAACAGAGCCTTTATACCACACCCTTTAACTTGAGAAGATGGGTTCTTTCTGAATCCCTGAGAATGTGTGTGCATGTATTTATATATATATATATATATATATATATATATATATATATATATATATATATATATATATCTATGGGTCTACTTCAGAAGACTGACAAACCAAAAGACTGAAAACTCAAAATACTGAACACATTTTTAATGCAGGGGTCAAGTCCCCCTGCACCCCTCATGTTGGGGGCTGTGCCTCCCACACCCCCTGCTAACTATATAAACCAACTCCAAGATCGCACAGCAGTGGAGAAGGGGCAAATTCCATCATTCAGTATTTTATGGTTTTTCAGCATACCACTCAACCATACCAAATTCCTTGGTATTTACCAGTTTTGACAGCAAAATATTGGGGTGCCATGAATTCCCGAGTGGCCATCTTAATTTCCCGGTCTTTAATTTTTTTTTTGTGTGTGTATACCACTTTAAATCTTTAGCTGATATCACCAGCTATAGGGGCATGCATGATGACATCAGCTATGGCCTGTTGAAGTCACTGGGAAATAGGGAACAGCTATGGTGGGCCACAGGCAGCATTGTTTCAATTTTGCAGTCTTAAGGTAACCGGTAAGAGGAACAAACATGTTGTGGAACTTGTGCCTGTTAAGCCCATATTTTTGTTATTGTACAAATGTGCATTATTTTTATCTGTTGGCCAGGCCAGCCAAAATACTGTGTACAAGTTTGTTAAATTAGCCAAGATACTGTCTGCAATTTTGTTAACTTAGCCAAGATACCGTGTGCAAGTTTGTTAGCTTAGCCAAGATACTGTGTGCAAGTTCGTTAGCTTAGCCAAGATACTATGTGCAAGTTCATTGTGCAATGTGCATTTATTTACAGTTCCTGGGCTGGCTCTTGGTGAAGTCTTTTAACTGGTTCTCTTTGCTGGCTGGCGGCTGCATTTAGGGTGTGTTCTGGCTATTAGAGAAGTGTTTAACTGGCTGCATAACTGTTGCTGCATCTTATTAATTCATTTATGTATTACTCAGTCTCAACCATTGCTGGCTGCATTTTAAAACTCGCTCGTTCATTTATTTAGCAATTGAATGTGCTTCCGTTGTTGCATTTAGCTGACCGAGTGCAAGTTGGGGTAATACAGCAGATCACTGTTTTGTGATTGTTAAAATTCAGTAAAAATGTTGTGCCTAATATGGAAATTCAAAGTATCTGATGAAGTTTAGTCAGGGTGCTAAACGAAAAGCGCTTCATTTTATGTGTGTTCTTTTTCTTATTTTTACTTTTTTACAATAAAGTAGAGTACTGGCCAACTGAGAAAACTTTTGTATTTTGGAGTTAGTGTTTTCATTTCTGTTCCTGGTTATGGCTTCGGAGAGTCTCTCAGGTTCTTTGATTAGGTTTACCATCACCTAATATAGTGGAAAAGGATGTTGACCTTACAACATTAATCAGCTTGATAAACCAATGACTGGATGAAATATCGAATCGTATGGACAGCTTATGACAGTGTATTTCTCAGCCGTTTATAAGAGATTTTACTAATGTGACTTAAAACTGACCAGCTGGTCGACTTTACATCTGTGGGACACAGAATGAGATGGGTATTACTGCTAATCCAACAAACAGTAATTCCATTGGCAGTCCATCTAATGGAAGGCAAATACAACCAGCTTTTCCAGTTCGTGAGCATATTGGATTTCCAGAACTTGCAATTTGGCTTAGTGATCAACTGGATATATTGAGACCTAACAGCAGTTTAGCACAAGAGCAACCCATAAGGGATAAGGCAAGTATGTTCTCTAACTTAAAATTACTTGACCAGAGACTATTCAAAATCAAAAAAAAAACTACAGCTGGAAGTGTCTTACTTCCAGGAGTGTTTAAAAGAGGAAATTGTGCTGAAGGGCTTACGATCTTGGCAATACCTGACCAGGTTAATAGTTGGATCTCAGTTCCATCAGGAACTATTACAATTATTCAGTAGACACGGTCTCGAACTTCTACAGCTTATGCCTAAACATTACCAGGTATTCATTTCAGAACTAGAGGAAGAAGTAGCCCAAATTGATAATGACATTAAGCAAGACAATGATTTTGAGAGGTACCATTAAGATTACAGCAGGATCTTTAATAGCATTAATCAACAAATCTGTAAATTTAAAGACATTAAACTTAAAAAATTGCAGAGGGACCGAAATGATTACAACAACCAGGTGGCGTATCCCAAACCTCCCCCCTCACAGACATGGAATGGTACAGGCAGAGCATCTAACGTTTACTTTAGACCAAACGTCAACCAGGAAGTTCCCCAACTGATTAACGGTCAAGGCAATGTACCGAACAGCTTCAGCCACAATAATATTGAGGAAGAGAACGTATTTCCCGAGAACTCAACTGGTAATCATCCATTGAACTCAGGTGGTAATCACACTACCATGGATAACCAACAGCAGCATTCTTTTTCAATACAAGGCCAGAGCCACCAAAGGAGGAAACAGAATCAGCAGTTTGTAGCTTGGACCTACAACACCAGAGCGGGCAACTCAAAGAGGAACTAAACGAGAGACTTCAAACTGGTAATTACGCTATTTTGTACAATTTGGACCGCGACTTTAAGCTGTATAATTTTACCGATTATGTATTTGAACAGGAACTTATTGAATTATTTGCCAAAGGTCGAACATTCATTCCTTTCAAGCACAGTAACCTTAGTTCAGTGTTACTGGACTTGAAACTTTATACCAGGAAATTGAATTTAGCTGTTATGTTGGGTAACAAAGTACAGAATAATAGTAACAATCTTCATATTTCTAGCACATTTTATCCACCATTACACCCCATGCTGGTATTGTTTGACACTATTTGTGAGTTGGACATTACGTTTAAATTAGGGAGTGTGCACTACAATGTTATCAACAAGAACAATGTGTCAGCAAAAGCATGGGAAGAACTCCAGTATGTTAGGAACCTGCCTATCCGTATCATGATGCCTGACAAAGGGGGAGGGCTGGTTGTTATGCTTGAAGTCGACTATGTGAAAAGAATTGAAATTGTACTGAAGCATACATTAAAGTAAGTCATAACGGACTAAACGGAGCATACAGCAATATTAAGTTGTACATTAATGACTTATTTATTGACTCACAAATTGACTTAAACACCTTTAATTACTTATCACTACCTAGTCCTAAAACATCTATCCTCTTTGGTATCCCTAAGATCCATAAATCATTGGAAGACCCACCCATGCGTGCCTTAGTTGACGCAAGACAATCGATTACTTATCCCTGCGCTAAATTGGTGGACTCTATCCTTAAAAAATATACCCTACAAGAGAATCAGATTTGCAAGGACTCTTGGTCATGTCTAGCTGAAGTTAACAAACTTGAATACAATGATAAGTATAACTTCTTTACAGTAAACATATGTGATTTGTATACATCAATACACAGAACAGGGATTGAATGGGTTATTGATTTTATGACCAAGAAGGGAGCTCCTGTTGAGGAGACCAGACTAGTAGAAGTGTTTAGAAATAATATTAAAAAACATTTTTTTTCTGTTTAACAATGAGTACTATCTACAACAGATTGGGGTTGCCGTGGGTTCACCATGTGATGCCAGTTTTTCTAACATAGTAATGGCACACTGGGAACACCAATTCATCCTGGGTAATGACATCATTTATAAGAATATTTTCTTTTACACACGTTTCCTGGATTACATTTGTATAATAATGAAAGGTGACAACCAAAAAGCCTGTGACATTGTTAATTATTTCAATAACACTACCTGTTTTTTGAAATTTACAAGTTCATTTAATGAAGATAAAATGAACTACCTGGACATTGAACTAGAGAAGGACAGACCCAACCAGAGATACACATCTTGTATATACAGGAAAGAGACATACTGAAACACTTTCTTGCACGTCTCCAGCTCATACCCTCTACATCAAAAAAAAATCTGTCCTTAAGGGCCAATTGGTGCAAGCTGCTAGAATGACAAATGAAGAAAGTAGATTTGTTGAAGAATGTGCAATGTTACGACATATGTTTACACACAGGGGTTATCCTGAAGCTTTTTTGACTGAGGTAATTACTGAAGTTCAAACGAAACATGAATTAAGAGTGTTTACACCTATCCAACATCATGTTGACAGATGTGTTTATAACGACTGTCCAGTGGTTCCTTCTCAGTCTACTTCTTTTGAAACAACCCAGAATCTAGCAGGTAGTGGGCATGGTCACAATAGTAATCCCAATATTCTCTCAGTTTTACTACCATTTACACAATTGAAGCAAATGAAGTGAGGAACATCTTAATGAAAAACTGGGCCTTATTGAAAACAGATAAAGTTTTACTACAAAACTGGGACCCTCACCAGTGATTACACACAGAAAAGGGAGAAATCTAGAGAGTTTAATTGAAGGTGGGATGTTAAGTATGAGTAGAAGACCAGGAATGTATAAATGTGAATCCTGTAACCAATGTAAGTTCATGGAGACTGGCCAGTGTTTCAAAATTAGTGTCCTAAAATTTAACATCAAACACAGACTTAACTGTAATTCTAGGTCTGCGACTTATGTGGCCCAATGTCAAACCTGCCCAGCATTTTACATTGGCAAGATGGACCACAAACTGAGAGAATGTGTGCATGAACACATATATAGCATTAGTAAGAACAAAGAAGAAAATGCTCTAGCTCGTCACTGTAATGAATGTCCATCACATAATTTCAAATTTAGGGCCATTGACCATGTGGCCATGGACATGCGAGGTGGGCCTACATCACTTCTCTTAGAGAAACCTGAATTAATGTGGCAGCTAAGAGTAAATGCTTCCTGCCCCCCAGGATTGAATGAGCTTTGTTCTTTAGCATGTGTCCTAAAATTGAAAAGTTTAGAAAGATAATTAAATATATAGGACATGCTTATTACTTAGATTCCTACAATTATAGTCACTTGGGTTATGATATGGTCTGCTTTTTTCATATGCTAGTGCTATATATATATATATATATATATAGATATATTTTAATTGTTGCTACTGTTATATATATTTTACCTGCAAGCGATATATATATATATATATATATATATATATATATATATATATATATATATATATATTTATAAGTTTTATGCAATTGGTTTACAGCATATTATTTTATTTATGAATAGCTGAGTACTACACAGTTGTCTGGACGTATCTTATTCTAGGGTTATAGATTTTTAAAAGTTAATTGGTTTTGATCACATGTTTAATTGATTATAATGTGGAGTGATTTAAAAGAGTGTACTTTAAATTATGCCTTGTATCTGATGAAGTTTAGCCAAGGTGCTAAACGAAAAGCATTTCATTTTGTGTGTTCTTTTTCTTATTTTTACTTTTTTATAATAAGGTGGAGTACTGGCCAACTGAGAAGACTTTTGTATTTTGGAGTTCAAGTTTGTTAACTTAGCCAATATACTGTGTGCAATTTTGTTAACTTAGCCAAGATACTGTGTGCAAGTTCATTAACTTAGCCAAAATACTATGTGCAAGTTCGTTGTGCAATGTGCATTTATTTATGGTTGCTGGGCTGGCTCTTGGTAAAGTGTTTTAACTGGTTCTCTTTGGTGGCTGCATTTAGTGTGTGTGTTCTGGCTCTTAGAGAAGTGTTTAACTGGCTGCATAACTGTTGCTGCATCTTCTTAATTTATTTATTTATTACTCAGTCTCAACCATTGCTGGCTGCATTTTAAAATTCGCTCATTCATTTATTTAGAAATTGAATGCGTGTTTCCGTTGCTGCATTTAGCTGACCGAGTGCATCTTCATTTATTTATTATTCAACCATTGTTGGCTGCATTTTAAAGCTCGCTCATTCATTTATTTAGAAATTGAATGTGTTTCCGTTGCTGCATTTAGCTGACCGAGTGCAAGTTGGAGTAATACGGCAGATCACTGTTCTGTGATTGTTAAAATTCAGTAAAAATGTTGTGCCTAATATAGAAATTCAAAGTGTAAATGAAGTTGTAATGGGGAAAATGGTGGTGTCCTTGGAATTTTCTTGGAAGTTGTTTTTAAATTTGTTCGATTTTAGGATCATGGGTACTTCCTAGGCTTTTGAGATTTGAAGATTTTATGAAGCATAGAATTGCATTTCTGTGATATTTAGCTTTTGTATTTTTGGTAACCTGGAGGCAGGCAGTGCAAGGATATGTTTGGTCATTCATTTGTTGTTGCCTTTATCCACGAGGGACACAGGTTCTGATATTACTAGGTTATCATTTGTTTTAATGTAACATAGGCAATTTATTCCTCAAGGGCGACAGGCACTTTATTGTAGATGAAACAATGAAATATAAAGTTGTTTGCTAGCAGCAACCTTTTCATTAGTTACAGATCTCTTTAATGTGGAATGCATTATATGATTTTTACTTTTACAGAAATTGTGCATATTTACTGAATACTGATGCTGGTGGATTGTAAAAGTTTGAGTAGACTTTTATGATGGAAATGTTCTGAGTTGAGCAGTTTTGTCATTAATGGTTCATGCATTTTGTTTCATTGCTGACTGGAAAAAAATGCTCAAAATAATACATTTTAAAATGATCTCTAACAAGTGTGCTGTATTATACAAGGAATATAATTTAATGCAGTCAGGAAGGTGTATCAGAGAAAACATGTAGTGTTTTGTGTGCAAGGGGCCTATGATTTGAAAACAGCCCAAAGGTAATCTTTATCTGTCATTGGTCAGGTCATGCATTTTCTTTGAATGTGGGTTTCAATTAATGTGAGTTTCAAGGGCAAAGAAGTTTTAATGTTAGGTCTATTTTCATTGTGAAACTACATTGCTTTGTTTAGGAGATGTCTATTAGTTTCCCAGCATACTTCTCATTGCTACACATTTAAAAAAAAATGGTTACCAGTTATTACGGGGTCTGGGGGTGGGCATATTTTGGTTGTCTGTTCTTCAGTTTGCATTTGAAAGTTGGCATCCCACAATTCCACTGGGGTGGACAGGGTTACATACTTATGTATGCAAATTTTATGTTAACTAGCGTACAGATTTGTACCTATTTTTCATGAGCATTTGTCCAGATTTTTGATGTTTCCAGGTTGAGAGGTATGTTTCTCAGTCTTCTGATGTAGACCCATATATATATATATATATATATATATATATATATATATATATATATATATATATATATATATATGTATATATATATATATATGGTTCCACTTCATATCATCGAATTATCATTTCATTGAATTGCAAACCATCGAGACCAAATCGTTGAAAACCCATTTCATCGAAAACTCATTTCATCTAATCTCAAATCATTGAAAACTATGAAGCAACTACAAATAACATTCCACAATGTTTTTACTACATTTATGCAGGGGGGCAAGCCCTCCTGCACCCCCCAAGTGGGGGGCTCCACCCCCCACACCCCCCGTAATTAAATATAACAATTCCAAGGTCGCACTACAGTGGGGTTAGGAAATTACCTTTTCCCCCCCACTGTAGTGCGACCTTGGAGTTGGTATATTTAATTACGGGGGGTGTGGGGGGCGGAGCCCCCCACATGGGGGGTGCAGGGCAGCTTGCCCCCCCTGCATACACATAATACAAAGTGTCTGGGATGTTATTTGTAGTTGCTTCATAGTTTTCAATGATTTGAGATTCGATGAAATGGGTTTTCGACAATTTGGTCTCGATGGTTTGCAATTCAATGAAATGATAATTCGATGATATGAAGTGGAACCATATATATATATATATATATATATATATATGTGCGTAAAATAACAACACTTTAATATTGACAACAAAAATATTTGGAGTTTAGATGTTTTGCTGTCAATATGTTTGCTTTTGATATTATGCTGTATAGATTACGTCCACATATATATATATATATATATATATATATATATATATATATATATATATATATAGAGCTGTATAGGTCTACTTCAGAAAACTGAAAAACCAAAAGACTGAAAATTCAAAATATTGAATGACGAAATTTGCCCCTTCTTTAGTGCTGTGCGATCTTGGAATTGGTATATATAATTAGCAGGGGATGTGGGAGGGGTGCAGGGGGGCTTGACCCCTGCATTGAAAATGTGTTCAGTCTTTTGAGTTTTCAGTCTTCTGAATTGGACCCATATATATATATATATATGTGTGTGTGTGTGTGTGTGTGTGTGTGTGTGTGTGTGTGTGTGTGTGTGTGTGTGTGTGTGTGTGTGTGTGTGTGTGTGTGTGTGCGGGTGCGTGTGTGTGTGCGTGTGTGTGTAGGATACACATGAATGGGTAGGATTAAGCCATTAGTTCTAGTCCTTGGCAGTCCTTCAGTCCATATGCATTACTAAAAGACACTTTCTAAATTACCACATGCTAATTGTTGTGCTTTCATCTGAAGTAACAGCAGTTTTCCTAAGGTACATGAAAGAGTTTGTAGAATCCCATGAGTAACTGATAAACTCCAGCTGTTTTTGTGTCTCGTATCTGCTGTTCCAACTTGAAGTGTCCCCTTTATGCATTACTGTACAAGGCTGATATGTATTTGTGTCCATAATGCATAGCACATGCTATCAAACTATGATTATTCTTGAATAAATATTCGGTACATGTTGTGTATTTTTTATTTTATTTGCATTGTGTCTCATGGTTGAGCCTGGATCATAATTGAAAAAGTGGAGCCTCCATTTCATTTAATTAATTAATTTGCCAAATTTATATAAAATAAAACGTTTGTATCCTTAATTATGTGTAGCACAGTTGTGTGTAGTTTTCTCTATTTTATTCTTCGGTTCTAAAAAGATAGAAGCTCTGCCCTTTCTCTTACTTACTGTTTTTAGCAGTTTTATGATCTTCAGAAATTATATGCCTGTTTCAGTTAGCATTTCTGTAAATGCATCAGCAATCATAGACAGGTGTTATATAAACTACAAGACATTGGAGGGTGTGTGTTATTATTGTTTAATATTAGTCCTGAATTTCACTGATATAAAATTGAATTGTTTTGCCATCCTTTCAGAAGTGATGTTATTTCATATTTAAATTTCTGTAACCCTCCCTTCCCTCTTCATGTACAGGATGCATGCTTGAGGGTGGGACTATCTGCTGGCAGTTGTCTCATTCATTTTGCCAGAGTGGCACCTGGGTATCACTGGGCTATGCAGGAGCACTATGTTCCAGTTATTCTTGCCTGGGAAGCCCTTTTGGGTCATCTGTCCCCTTGTGCTGAATGTTGGGTACTAGGGCTGTCAGCCAGCTACAAGGCCTATGAAACATTTTACATGTCCCTCCTTTAGGCTGCTTATCAACTCTTCAAAGCTGCCTCCTCATGGAGATCAAGTGTGTGTGTGTGTGTGTGTGTGTGTGTGTGTGTGTGTGTGTGTGTGTGTGTGTGTGTGTGTATGTGCTTCCAAACACTCCTATGGTTTCCTCAGCTCAGTATGGAGATCCCTGCCCAGCCCAGCATGAACCAACCCTGCCTCTGCAGGAAGGAGGTACACCTTGCCAGTGGTTAACATCTCCAATACTGTGGGTCTAGCAGCCCCTTACCCAGAATAAGTGAGCTGGCATTAGCCACAAAAGTTCACCCTCCCCCACTTGCTGTTTCAAATACCTGAGATACTAGTCAAACATGAGCTGCTTGGACTGTACTCAGGGCTGTATTTCTCTATGCACAGTGATGGGGGCTAAAAAAGTGATGTTATTCTGGTGAGTGAGAGTAAGTTATATTTTACCCAAGGCAGGGGACATTGTATAGTTATGAAGGGGCTGCCCAAATGACCAAACCACAGTTATTACATGAGTAAAATATAACTTATACTCAGCTAGTTAAGGTGTATTGCTATTATACAGTGGCAGTGATATGTTTCTATTTTGTTACTTTTATAAGTTTATATGTGTGTAAAAATTAATTGTTCCAAGAATTAAAAAAAAAAAAACACATTTCACTTTGACTACTAATTCCTATATATATTGCCTTTTGTTTACTGAGATATTCTGACTGGGCACTCAGACCCATTTTCAGTGGAGCCTAAGGGTGAAAAGCTCCATTAAAGTTATACAAATTACAAAAGATTTACAGAGAAAAAAAGAATTTCAGTTTCTTAACAGCAGAAACTGGGTTTTAGAAATATGCAGTGAATAATACAATCAAGACAGAGGTTAGTACAATTTGATTTCTGTAGGAGTGTTCTACAATAATGAACGGGTTGCATTTAGATGTACAGCAATATAACAATTTAATTTACATAGGACTGATGAAAAGCAGTATATGGTTATAAATGTAGATATGATTTATTTACATTATTTACTGGATAAGATATGGGAGCTAGAGAGTTAGGAGTTGGTGATAGTCTAGAGATCTGACAAAGATTGTTAGTCAAAGTGTATATATTTTTTCTTAAGAAACCATTGTTCTAGTCATTAAAGGAGAATAAAATATACTAATGTGAATTTGATCAGTGATTTGTTTATGCAGAACTCAACATTTTTCGAATGTAGAATTCTAGTTATTTTATATATATTTACACACACACACACACACACACATATATATATATATATATATATATATATATATATATATATATATATATATATATATAAAACACAGTACATAAATACCACCTTGTGTGTCCTTTGAAAAGGGGCCACTAGCCTAGTGGGACTAACACAGTCAACAAAGGATAAATATTTATTGGAAAGGCTCACCCAGACTCTGCTACACTTTGCTGTGAGGGAAAGGTTGGTTTGCTTTTTATATGTTGCATTTTGTATTAGTTTATTGCCTTTTTAGACTTTGAGTGCTGTGATTTGTTTTCTTTACCTTGTGTTTTGCTTGTGTTCTACTTTTAACTGCATATTAAAACTTCAAAAGACACCACAGCTCTGTCTCTTGTGAGTCAGGTAGAAACCCCCTGTCAGTGTCATGTTCTTAAATACCACTGTCTTTCTATTTGCCTGCTTCTTATGTTAATTTGACCATATACCTCATTTCCTCTCTGCTTTCACTGGCTTGTGTGAGTGAGCACAAAATTATCATTTTATGAAATCACTCCCCTTCAACTATTTAAATTTATTGGCCATCCTACTGTATTCCATAGTACCATAATACAAAGGTGATCACCCCCTTTCAATCTAATTTGCTGTTTTAAAAAATAGTGACTCTCCACTAAAACTTAACTTTTTAGACAGGTAAAACTTAAGTTACCTACTTTCACATCTAACTTCTCTAGTGCACACTGCAGTGTTTAGGATAAACCATTTTTTTCATCTTACCTTTAAGCATCGCTGTGACTAGCATTTGCTCTAATACTGCTGGAAAGCACTACAAAGCCTTAAACTGATACATGCACTCAACTTTCCTTATTAATAAGGAGAAATTAATCATAGGCACTAAACAGCCTAAAATTGAAAAGTACCTTGCTAAGGTAAGGGAAAACAGCTCCTATACTTTTCAAAAAAAGCACCAAACCAGGCATGTCCAATGGTCAGCTTCCATTGATTTCTCCTGTCCACCTGGTGAATCTGGGCATACTGGGGCAATGCAGTAAGTGCCTCATGTACACAGACAACCCTCTCCTCCTACCACAGAACACTACAACCTGTGAGAGTTGCACTTACATAGCCAAACTGGAAGCAAAGCTCTCTCCACCCAAGATTGTGCTAGACAGTTAAGAGGAGAATGTTAACTCCCGCACTACACCTCAAGCAACACATAGCCCTTCTAAACTCACACCACCAACACCCACACATAGCAGCACTAAATCCACATATGCGGAGGCCCTTAACTGTAACCTGCCCAAGCAACAAGGACCTCCGAAGCTGAAATGCAAACAAACACCAATCACAACCAAAGTGTCACATAGCTCACAACACCAGTGTGCCACCCATCAGCAGCACCTATGGCAAGACAACGTACCTAACACTTTAGTCATAGGTGAGACTATAGTCGCGTACACTGATGTCCCACTCAACAGGCTGAACAAGGAGAAAATTACAGTGAGCTGCCCGTCAGGTGCCAGGATCTGCCACATAACTTATGCACTCAAGTCACTCCACAGCAAGTACAAATATGACTCTGTCATTGTCCATGTTGGAGTGAATGACTTAAGATGTACCTCCCTGAACTGCATGAAAAGAGACATGGAAGAGCTCTCAGATCATGTGGCCCAGGCAGGTATGACCCTAGCCCTGAGTAGCATCCTGCCTTCGCCCAGAATGATACCACAATATAAGGACGGAATGATTGACTTCAGCAATTGGCTAAGCTTTTGGTGTCATTCAAAGGGGATCCAGTATCTGTCTGCCTGGGACTACATGATCGACAGACCACAATGCTTTGCCAGAGATGGTCTGCACCTGTCGCCCCTGGGATTCAGGTTACTGGTTAAGGCTCTTGCCACCCCTATAGTGCCTTTTTTCAGGCAAAGTTCAAAGGACAAAACCACCACTGTAACAGGTACAAGCATGCAAAATCTGAAGGTAATGCTACTCAATGCTACAAGTCTAAACCTCAAAATGCACTCTCTCGAGGCACTCCTAAAAATGGAGAACATCGATATCTGTGCAATAATTGAAACCTGGTTCAAGGCTTCAGAAAGCACTCCTGCAATACCAGGCTGCAACTCTTACCACACTTTTCGGCTACCAAACCAGGATCGAAACACTAAAGGTGGAGGAGTGTCCATATTCACACCACCAGGTTAGTTGCCCAACACAATGCATCTGAAATTCTCCAGGTACAACTAACACTAAGTAAGACTGCAATCCAAATTGTAGCTTGCTACAGATCCCCCACCATGCCCCAAGATTCTCACTACACCTTTCTAAACATACTGGAAAATATTAATATACAACCAGACACCCTAATACTGGGTGATTTCAACTACCCTGCCATTAACTGGGAAAACTATTCGTGTACCAACACCTTTGCCCAACGGTTCTTGGAATTAATAAATTCCAATGTCCTAGATCAACTAATCCACAGTCCCACCAGGGGCTCCAACATCCTTGACCTGGTCATTACCAACATGGGAAATTGATGCTCCACACCTACGGTCATCCCCTCGTTGGTCAGGTCAGACCATAAGCTAATCACCCTTAACATCCACATCCCACCCCCACCCCCCAGTAAGGAAACCTCCATAAAAGACTTCTCCAAAGCCAACTTCTTGCTACTCCAGTCAGATGTTACAAACTTCATGACACCCATGCAGACAGGAATTGAAAGTTTGACTGCTGAGTCCTACACTAAGGCACTGTATGAGCACATCCACTCATGCATGAATCGTGCCATCCCAAATAGAACCAAGCTGCTCTCCTCCAAAAAAGTGAAGCCAATCTGGTGGTCCCCTGCCATAAACAAGCTTTACAACAAAAGGAAGAAACTGTTGCAGAAAAGGGGAAAATCCCAGGATGCAAAAAAACTCCCATACCAGCCTAAGTAAGAAGCTGAGATCCCTCATAAAATCCTCCAAAGCTATTTACGAAAATAAAACTGCCAAAGATTCCAAAGACAACCACAAGGCATTCTATAACTATGTCAAGAATCTAAATGGCAATGCTCAGATCTACTCTGAGCTACAACAGAATTGCACTAAATATACCGATCCCAAGGATATTGCCAATATCCTGGCAGATCGATTCAGTGCCAACTTCACCCCCCTCTCACCCCCTAAATGGCCCATCTCAATACCAGAAGATTGCCAAATTCCGGTAATAATGGCCACACAGGAAAAAAACGCACTCTCCAAAGCTAAGAATACAGCATCCATGGGACCAGATGACATCCCGGGCTGTGTACTACATGAACTACAAAATGAAATGGCACCTCACCTAAGTGTTGTGTTTAATCATATCCTTACCTCAGGCTTCGTGCCCACTGAGTGGCGCACAGCTACAGTTATCCCACTCCACAAGGGGGGATCCACCTTTGATCCCGGGAACTACCGCCTCATCAGTCTGACGAGCCTGATCTGCAAGGCCATGGGACGTATTATCATGGAACTTATAAACAAAGACATCGGCAACCTTAAAACACTAGACCCCACCCAGTTTGGGTTTGTGAAGGGCTGATCGTGTCTCCTGAACCTGATTGACTTCTTTGAATCAGTCTCCAGAGCCGTGGGTGAGGGTAAGGCAGTCCACACAGCCTATCTGGACCTTGCCAAGGCCTTTGACACCATCCCCCACTCTGGAATCCTAGATAAACTTACTAAGCTGGGCATTAATTCCTACATCATTCAATGGGTTGCCAACTGGCTTACTGACATAACCCACACTGTAAAAGTAGCTGACTCCAAATCCAGCTCCAGACAAGTGACAAGTGGAGTACCTCAGGGTTCAGTGCTTTAACCTCTCTTGTTTGGCATCTACTTTTCTGAAGTACAGGCCAACACTAAGGGACTCTGGCTAACAAAGTTCGCAGATGACTGCAAACTGGGAGCCATTATTGAATCCCCAAATGATGTGGATACTCTACAAAAGGGCCTTACAGAAAAAGATGCTTGGTGCCAGAGCCATGGGCTCAAGCTCAATGTCAAGAAATGTACAATCATCCCCTTTGGGAAAAAACATGTACCCATGAATTACCACATAGGTGGCAGTACACTAAACACTGAAAGTGTGATAAGAGACTTAGGGACACAGGTGGACAGTGGTCTCACCTTCAATAACCACATCACCACAACAGTCAGGAAATCCTTCTATGTGGCACACCTCATCACTAAGGGCAAAAAGGAGGTCATTGTCTCATTGTACTCATCCCTCATTAGACCCATTATAGAATACAACACCCCATTTGGTATGTACCTCTCAAGACATCTGCAACAATTGGAAAGGGCACAGAAATACCTCACTAAAAGAATCACAGGCCTAAAGCAGGTTCCCTATGCTGACCGCCTTAAAAAACTCCAGCTATATTCTGTCACGTATCGTCTACTCCGAGGCGATCTCTGCTTAACATACAAGACCATGTCAAACCCAGAACTGTTAGACATGCTGCACTTAAAGAAATTCCAATCCCTCAGAGTCACACGCTCCAGGGATCTAAACCTTGTCATCACAATAAACAAAACATGCTGAAGGGATAGGTTCCTGATGCAGAGACTCCCCAGACTCTGGAATAGACTGCCCATACATGTCAAGCAGAGCACCTCTTTGGCCCTCTTCAAAAAGAACCTTGATGATTGGATGGGAGAAAGGAAATTCACCGTGGGGATCATGTCAGTCACCCTGCTAGACAGGGGTCCAGGGAAGTAAATAGTGTGGGAAGAATTAGCCAGGGAATTGTTATGGCTAGGCTTGTATATGCCCTAGGGTTGATAGCCTAGTACCAACCTATGAACTTATGAATAAAATGAAATACAATAGATGCTGATACTGCAATATGTTGTATGTTAAACCAAAAAGTAACCCCACAGCATTGTATTTGATTTAGTAGGTGATGGTAGAAGGGCTCTGTAATGTATCTAGAAGTATTTCTGGCTTGTCAGCAGTGTTATATTACCCAGTTTTTCTTAATGATTACCATTCAGTAGTCCAATACTGATGACTCCAGTCCCGTGTACCATCTACAATGCCACTTCTGTAGATTTCATTGTAAGATATGCATTAGGTAGGTACCACATTTAGTTAGTTGTAGGTGCCATCATGTTATGTGAGATATGAGATAACTAGACGTTATAAGAGATCTGGGAACACAGGTTGACAACAACTTCTCTTTTGACCACCACATTACCACTGTGGTCAGAAAGTCCTTCTATGCAGCACATCTCATTACTAAGTGTTTTGCATCCAGGAAGAAAGAGGTCATTGTCTCCCTCAACATTCCCTCATTAGGCCAATCATTGAGTACAATGCCCCATTTGGCATGTACCTCACTAGACACTTGCAACAAATGGAGAGGCCAAAAAGTACCTCACAAAGAGGATCCTAGGCCTTAAATACTTGTCCTATATGGACAGACTCAAAAAACTCCAACTATTCTCTGTCTCATATAACTTTCTTAGAGGTGATCTGTACTTGACTTACAAAGCCATGTCTGACCCAGCTCTGTTAGAAATGCTACATCTAAAGAAATCCCAATCCCTCTGCACCACACGCTCTAGATACCTCAACCTCATTACCACAATCAACAGAACATGCTGGAGGGACAGGTTCATAATCCAGAGACTGTCCATGCTCTGGAATAGACTTCCCATACATGTCAAGCAGAGCACCTCACTGGCCCTCTTCAAGAGAAATCTTGATGAGCGTATGGGAAATAGAAAATTCACGCCAGGGGTCACTCCAGTGGCTCTACTCGACTGAGGCACTGGGAACTAAGGTCGGGTGCCACAATGCCAGGGTAATTCTATGGGCTAGGCTTGTAAAGGCTCCAGGGCCATTAGCCTAGTAAACACCTATGAACCTATGGGATAGATGTTAAAATTATGTATAGTATCATAGCCACAGAACTGCAATATTAAGATTGGCCCTTAGGTGGAGTCAATCCTACTTGAGTGGAAGAGAAACGGTACTCCTCTTACAAAAGGGATAATTTTGTGCACGGTGATAGAGTAAGTTGTTTCTCAGAGCAGAGGCAGACAGGCCATTGGGACTAGGGAGAAAGAAGGCGACAGGCCAAGAGGCCTAGAGACAGAAGAGATCAGTGAATCTCATTACAGAAGTTAGCATAAGTAGGGAATCTCACTAATAGAAACAAAGAGAAATACAGCCATGGGCCTGGACTCATTAATACTTAAGAGGTGTGGCATACCACACCTCTAGCAGTCTAAACACATCATTGCTTTCCAGACGATTTTTTGGGAAATAAACTTAAAACAAATAAGATAAACAAAGGTAAATATTCTGTGAACAATAAAAGATAGTAAACTGCACAAATAGCAATGTTATCAGTAAGAAGTATTTATTACAGTGATAACAGTCAGTGCATTCATAGTTTTTTATAAATATTAAAATATATTATAATGCACACAAATCCAGAATTATATATATATATATATATATATATATATATATATATATATATATATATATATATATATATTTTTTGCTAACACATGGCCACAACAAATTCCTCTCTGAGTGTGTGCTTATTGACATATTTCCAGACAAATGAAAAAAAATATGCTTAATATATAATTAGCAATAGAAATAACACTGAATCTCTATCAGGATGTACAACTTACACTGCAGATATCATTGACAGTTTTCTTCAGCAACACCTAAGTTTTCATCTGATACCATGTGATAGTTTATAAATCACTTTATTTTTTAAGTATTATGTCCATATGGAAATATTGCTTATTTTCATAATTGCTAACAAACAACTAGCAATATCTCCATTAAAGAGTAAAATAAATGGACTTTGACAATGAATTTTTTCCCACCATGGAATTTCACACCAAACCCCTCAGTAGCATTTTGAAAATATGAACCAAAATATGAAAATATGAATAATAAGTTGCAGACAGTGATTAATTTCTCTTGTACAGGGCAGCATAGATTAACAATCTTACTGTAATTTTGTTGCCCTTTCTAATACTGCCTATTATTAGCTGGTAAGTTGCTTAATTGCAAATCCAATTCATTTCCTACATTTGGGTGTGCATTACTGCAAATAAATAAGAGTTACAGTACGCACATAAGTTTGCCTGCTTGCACACATGTATGTGTGCATGCGTTCATGTGTTTGAGATAGATGAACTCCTGGGTAAATTGGTTATATGTTGCTGTCATCATGTATTGGTTACATGACAGCAACCTGCTGAAATTTTGTATTATGACAGCAGTAGCTTCAAGAAATGTTATTTCCAGTTCTTTTCTCCACGACTGAGAAATTTTACTTAGAACAAATCTATATTGCAATAGTCAGGATATTGCAGAGGGAGGGTTTTACTCACACAGCTGCTGTACAGACTACCTATTCTACATGGTTGTGATGTATTGTTCAATTTTTCAATTGTTCAGTTGTTTGTTAATTACTGTGTAAAGGCCAAAGACCATTCATAACACAGACACATCAATGAATGTATATACCTGTGACTCAACTAGGTATCAAGTTGTTTTTTTTTTTTTTTTGGATATCTGCAAAGAAAAAGACTGCTAAATATGTAAAGGAACACTGTTCCAGAGTTGAACCAATGACTTTGTTAAATTGTTTACTGTCCTTGACTCCTTAATTCTGTACGTAAAGCATGCACATCTGGTTAATATACTTGTATTCAAATTCAATATTTAGTAGAGATCAATATTCTTCACTCCAGAGCCACTGTAGGCTAATCAGCGTTTACCCTTCAGATATCTGTAACTCATTGAAAAGAGGCCTAGACTTTCCAGTCTATATGGGTATGATTTATCTCTCCAAGTAATGATGCTCCATGTACATTTTCATTGAATACATTCCTAAACCAGGAGATCGCCTTTCATGTAGGAGCAAAACCATGTGTTGTACTCATTGAGGGGTTGAACATATGAACCTGAAAAGACAGACATTATTTTTGTTGTAAAGATTTTAAAAATTAAATGAATAACTTTTACTGCCTTAGCTTTAATTTTTATGATATTAGTCTTATACTTAAAATTATTCTATATAATATCTAAATCCTTATATTCTGTTAACTCTTGTAACTCGTGAGGACCTACTTTTAACCTAATTTTATTGGATTTATCCTTACTAACTTTTAGTCCAGTTAAATCTAACCATTCATCCTCCAAACACACGTAACTGTTAAAGTGGTCAATATCCTCTGTCTATGTAAAGCACAATCTAGTTTCATATCATCTGAGTACTTGGCCATCTGAACATTAGATATCTTAGGAATAAATTAAAAACCAGGTTGAACAATATTGGGCCTAGAACTGAGCCCTGGGGGACCCCTTTGTTCACTTCAAGTCAGCTAGATGTGAAATTTCCTAATCTTACTCTCTGCAACCTACCATGAAGCCATTTAAACATCAAGCAAACAATGTATGGATTATCTTTGTGTTTGAATACTGTGAAAAGCCTTAGACAAATACAAATAGACTACCACTACAGACATGCTCATATCTAATGCAATTGTCACTGGGTCATAAAAATTCAATTAAATTAGTGAACATAGAATGTCTTTTTTTTGTGAAACCATGTTGAGTGAGGACCACTGAACATCCCTGAAAGTCTTGATTAAGAAAGGAAAGTAGACACTTCTCAAAACTCTTCCTCACCAATGAAGTACAATTGATAGGTCTGTAATTATTTATATTGTCTGTTGGGATGACCTTATGAATTGGAATTATGTTTGAAAGTTTCCAACTAGCAGGAACAATGCCAGAATACAACAGGTTATTAAAAAATCAAGTGGTGGTAGCTGATATGTATTTACTACACTATGCCCAGAAATTGCTTGGAATATTATCAGGTTCCATACCACTACCCTATGTAATACAGCTCAAGGATGCTCGCACATGGGTCAAACTGAAAACTGAGAACATATGATCATCTTTTATTAAAATTCTAACATCAAAATCGTCAAACAGTGCAGCATCTTCTGCCAAAAAGTGCTCATTGAGCAAGTTCACCAATAATTCTCCAGCGTTCTGTTCTTCACCTTGAGCAGAAATTGGTCTGAAAGATTTAACCTTATTACCGTTGCATCCAATGCAAGAGTTACATTTCTTAGAAGAAAAGATACTAACTAAATTATCTTCAGATTTACTTTTTGCTAATCTCATCAAAGGCATTTAACTTTCTGGAGGCTAAGTTGTAGGCCCAAATGTATGCCATGTGTGTTATGCTTGGAATTATTTATGATTAGTGGCATTTGGCCTTAAATATGAAACTGGAATGTCTGGGTGCTGCAGGTTTGGAAAATAATTTTACTTTTTGTATAGAATTTAGAAGCTTTGAAAAAGCAGTTTAGTGAAAAACTGAATATGGCTATGATTTCTTTCCTCACTCTGCAAGAAGTTGGATTTTGTTCAAAAATAGAACTGAGATAGAATGAGTTATGCATTAATGTCCTCATGGCTTGCCTTATCTTTAAAGGTATTTAAACTGTCCAGTCTGCTGTCATAAAGTAAGGAATAGCACATTATCTGTGTGCTTTACTGTAGAATATCATTACTGATTGACATGTAATATGAAGTATGAGGAGACATTGAATGCCTTACAAATTTGAACAATGATCATATCCTATGACACCACACATTCTAGGGATTGCTGCTCCAATCATCATAGGAAATTACTAGGCTAATGGCCCTAGGGCCCTTACAAGCCTAGCCAAGTTCAGCCTGTGTTCCCAAGGGTGTCTGATTCAAGCAGACACTAAAATCAACACCTATTGCCCATGTCCAAGAGGGATGCAGGTTGAACCCCCAAGGTGAATTTCTGGTTACCAGTGCAATTGTCAAAACCGTGCTTAAATAGGGTCAATGAGGGGTGTTGTTTAATATGAATAGGAAACTTGTTTCAAAGGTGGGGCAACCTCTGTGGGACAAATCTGTCTCTCCAGCAAGTTCTGTTGATGTCACATACCAATGAATTGTTGAAAGGTGAATCAAAACGCGATGAGAGAAGGCTGGTAAAAACACAAATTTAATATTCCAATAAAAGTTAGCGCTTTCGGCAAGTTAAATAACTCACCTTCTTCAGACAAACAGCGGAATGACATTACAATGGAATTTAAATACTTGAATCAAATTTACATGAACCAATCGTGAAAGCAAGCATTCAACTAAAATTAAAACCCATGGAAACCTTAAAGTTATAAGAAACCAATGTATGAATTACTATTGAAATGCTATAATGTTGAACATTGTCGTGACTTAAAACACACGCGCTATGCGGGTTATTAAATATGAAAACACATCCGTTTAAAACATCTAGATCAAGCTAAAATATAAGCGAACAGTTAAAAATGCATGTAGAAGTGTTTAAGAATTCTAAATACTACTGGCGCTTATATTAAACACACCACTTCCTAGTGTGCACGATCGTAAGTGCTCATGCGACAATATGTTCAATATGATGAAATTATAAGTGATATTTCCTCTAATAAAACTGACAAATATAGAATATGCCAGCAAGTGAATGCAATATATACTCTCCTCAAACAACTGTCAACCTCCAGTAAACAAATAGTGGTTACAAGCTATATATGTCATAATTAAAGACATTATTATCCTGTCATAGCCTGAACAAACCAAACTAAATGTCAAAGAAACCTATTTAGGACTAACCTTTAAAATACTAAAAATAACAGTTTATAACAATATTAATTGCTACTGTTGTGGTGATTCCAATAAAAAAATCTTCAGGAATAAATTCCTGTATATAAGGAATCAGTGTACTGGCCATTAAATAGGTCTAACCACAACTAGTAAAATTATTAAGGAACCAAAAAGACATTAATATTATTTGAAGTTCCATCTGAAAATTTTTTTTGTATCTACCTATTATAAGATAGCCATTTTAACACACATTTAATTGAGAGCGCCTCATTGATACCAGGAAAAAGATGGGCTCTTGTACGGATCTGCCATAACAGCTCGTCAACTTCTAAGCGTATTTGTCATGGACCTCCTCTTATATCCACCTCCCTTTGCTGCAAAACTAAGTAATTGAAGGAGTGCCCACTGTATTCCATGCAATGCCTAGCAAGGGCATTAGTGGCATCTTTCTTTGCCATAGCATATTGATGTTTGTATATTCTATTTTTTAACTTTCTCTCGGTCTTGCCGATATAAAATGCTTTGCAGTGATTACATAAGGCAACATAAATGATAGATTTAGACTCACAGTTAAAGTGCCCATTCACTTTGTATTCTTTACCATTGATACTAAAATGATTCACAACTTTAATGTGTTTACATTGAGTGCAAAATCCGCACTTAAACATCCCATGTGGTCTATTAAAACTGACATTCGGCTTTGCCTTCTCCAAAATTGTTTTCATGTTATTCCCTCTTCTATAAGTAATCCTAGGACTATCTCCCAAAAGTGTACAAAGGGTCCTGTCATTCCTAATAATGTCCCAGTTTTTGTTAACTATTTCTCTTATCTTGAGAGAGTCTAATGAATAAGTGTGCAAAAAACTTGTATTGAACTTGCAGACCTCAGTGTTTGTTTTAGCTGTTGAATCTACCTGGGATGTTATCTGTTCGTGAGTAGGAGCTAGAGTGTTGCTAACTTGTCCAGAAAGTAAAGGAAAAAAGTAACCCACATCACGTTTGTGAGATACTTCTGCTACTACATTTGATATCAAAATTGACGGGTAGCCCCTGGATTCGAACATGTGAGTGAGATTATTACACTCAACAATGAAATCTTGAGTGTCTGTCACCATGCGTGCAGCTCTTACAACCTGCCCTTTTATGACAGCTCTCTTTTGATGGTAGGGATGGTTACTTGTAAAGTGTAAGAGAGAGTTGGAATAAGTCAGTTTTCTATAAATACAGGTTTTAAATCTTTTATTGACTCTATCTTTAATAAGCATGATGTCTAAATAATTAATTTGGGTATCACCTATGCTGTATGTGAACTCTAGAAAATCAGTTGTTTCAGTGATTCGACCAATGAATAAAGGAATCAGTTCCCTTTTACCATCCCAAATGCAAAAAATGTCGTCTTGGTACCGAGTGTACCAGGTGACATATTTAAGAAAAAACTCGTCTTTAAATAGGGAGGTGGACTCCCAGTGTGCCATAACAGCATTCGCAAAGGTGTATCATTTTTGGACAACATGAACTCCCTTACTCACTTTCAATGAGAGGGTAGCTAGCTCTTACAACCCACCTTTACATCCCATCTTAAACACATTTGAAAAAATACGTGAGATGGATTTGTGGGCTATTAAGAATCAAGTCATGTACAATAATCAAAAACATCCTAGTAATATTACCCCTTTGGAACGGGATTTTATCCACCTTTTACAGGATTGCCGCATTAGGGCTATGAAACCGGACAAAGGTGGGGGGATTGTCTTTATGGATCATTGCAAGTACGTGGAGTATATGCTAGAACATCTTGACACACCTACTTATAAATTAGTTTCTCTAAACGAAATACATGGGGCATACAGAAAAATTAACAATACCCTAAACGATCTGTTTCTAGAAGGATACATAGATACAGACATCCATAAATATCTCACTATGCCTGCCCCAAGAATCCCTGCATTTTTCGGAACACCTAAGTTACATAAACGTTTGAACGCCCCTCCATTTAGACCAATCGTGGATGGGAGGGGATCCATTACCCAAGCACGTGCCAAATACGTTGACAGTATCATCAAACCTCTCATTGAAAGTGAGAAGCATATCTGCAAAGATTCTTGGTCATTTTTGGAGAACATCAATAAACTCACATATGGAGAGGATGTTTTGTTTTTGACTATTGATGTCAAAGACTTATATACCGTCATACCACAAACTGTTGGCCTTGCTTGGGTAAGGGAGTTCATGTTGTCCAAAAATGTAGGGGATGATACTACCAATTTGGTAGAGACCCTTTTAGAGATAGTATTGGCAAATATTTTTTTCATTTTTGAAAATCAGTTTTACTTGCAAACCTCAGGGGTAGCCATGGGTTCGCCTTGTGGTGGCACCTTTGCGAATGCTGTTATGGCACACTGGGAGTCCACCTCCCTATTTAAAGACGAGTTTTTTCTTAAATATGTCACCTGGTACACTCGGTACCAAGACGACATTTTTTGCATTTGGGATGGTAAAAGGGAACTGATTCCTTTATTCATTGGTCGAATCACTGAAACAACTGATTTTCTAGAGTTCACATACAGCATAGGTGATACCCAAATTAATTATTTAGACATCATGCTTATTAAAGATAGAGTCAATAAAAGATTTAAAAGCTGTATTTATAGAAAAACGACTTATTCCAACTCTCTCTTACACTTTACAAGTAACCATCCCTACCATCAAAAGAGAGCTGTCATAAAAGGGCAGGTTGTAAGAGCTGCACGCATGGTGACAGACACTCAAGATTTCATTGTTGAGTGTAATAATCTCACTCACATGTTCGAATCCAGGGGCTACCTGTCAATTTTGATATCAAATGTAGTAGCAGAAGTATCTCACAAACGTGATGTGGGTTACTTTTTTCCTTTACTTTCTGGACAAGTTAGCAACACTCTAGCTCCTACTCACGAACAGATAACATCCCAGGTAGATTCAACAGCTAAAACAAACACTGAGGTCTGCAAGTTCAATACAAGTTTTTTGCACACTTATTCATTAGACTCTCTCAAGATAAGAGAAATAGTTAACAAAAACTGGGACATTATTAGGAATGACAGGACCCTTTGTACACTTTTGGGAGATAGTCCTAGGATTACTTATAGAAGAGGGAATAACATGAAAACAATTTTGGAGAAGGCAAAGCCGAATGTCAGTTTTAATAGACCACATGGGATGTTTAAGTGCGGATTTTGCACTCAATGTAAACACATTAAAGTTGTGAATCATTTTAGTATCAATGGTAAAGAATACAAAGTGAATGGGCACTTTAACTGTGAGTCTAAATCTATCATTTATGTTGCCTTATGTAATCACTGCAAAGCATTTTATATCGGCAAGACCGAGAGAAAGTTAAAAAATAGAATATACGAACATCAATATGCTATGGCAAAGAAAGATGCCACTAATGCCCCAGCTAGGCATTGCATGGAATACAGTGGGCACTCCTTCAATTACTTAGTTTTGCAGCAAAGGGAGGTGGATATAAGAGGAGGTCCATGGCAAATACGCTTAGAAGTTGACGAGCTGTTATGGCAGATCCGTACAAGAGCCCATCTTTTTCCTGGTATCAATGAGGCGCTCTCAATTAAATGTGTGTTAAAATGGCTATCTTATAATAGGTAGATACAAAAAAATTTTCAGATGGAACTTCAAATAATTAATGTCTTTTTGGTTCCTTAATAATTTTACTAGTTGTGGTTAGACCTATTTAATGGCCAGTACACTGATTCCTTATATATAGGAATTTATTCCTGAAGATTTTTTTATTGGAATCACCACAACAGTAGCAATTAATATTGTTATAAACCGCTCTTTTTAGTATTTTAAAGGTTAGTCCTAAATAGGTTTCTTTGACATTTAGTTTGGTTTGTTCAGGCTATGACAGGATAATAATGTCTTTAATTATGACATATATAGCTTGTAACCACTATTTGTTTACTGGAGGTTGACAGTTGTTTGAGGAGAGTATATATTGCATTCACTTGCTGGCATATTCTATATTTGTCAGTTTTATTAGACGAAATATCACTTATAATTTCATCATATTGAACGTATTGTCGCATGAGCACTTACGATCGTGCACACTAGGAAGTGGTGTGTTTAATATAAGCGCCAGTAGTATTTAGAATTCTTAAACACTTCTACATGCATTTTTAACTGTTCGCTTATATTTTAGCTTGATCTAGATGTTTTAAACAGATGTGTTTTCGTATTTAATAACACGCATAGCGCGTGTGTTTTAAGTCACGACAATGTTCAACATTATAGCATTTCAATAGTAATTCATACATTGGTTTCTTATAACTTTAAGGTTTCCATGGGTTTTAATTTTAGTTGAATGCTTGCTTTCACGATTGGTTCATGTAAATTTGATTCAAGTATTTAAATTCCATTGTAATGTCATTCCGCTGTTTGTCTGAAGAAGGTGAGTTATTTAACTTGCCGAAAGCGCTAACTTTTATTGGAATATTAAATTTGTGTTTTTACCAGCCTTCTCTCATTGCGTTTTGATTCGCCTTTCAACAATTCATTGGTTTGTGAGATGTCCGTTTTGTTTTGATGTCACATACCAGGTTAAGGTCCTTTGAGCGAGTGACCCATGTGCCATTTAACTTGCAAATGCGCAGCATTTCCATTAAAGCTAGGTCAGAGATTGCTGTATATGCAAGGCACAGGTCGCCTCTTGAGCAATCTGTATGACAGAGTAAAGTGACAATAATTTCAATCTGTCTGCATAAGACAGATCTTGGGAACTCTGAATTTTCTTTGGATGGAACATTTGTGTCTCTCCAATCGCTGCAGGTGTTTGGAAAGGAGCATACCAAAGGGAGCATTGTACTCAATTATTGGCCTTATGAGGGAAGAGCACAGTGGGGTGATCTTTTGTTTTGGGTGGCAATGCCCTTTCTTATGAGATGAGCAATGTAAAATGTCCTTCTTACCACTGTGGAGACATGGTGATTGAAGTTAAGGTTCGTGTTGACCTGTGTGCCCAGATCTCTCACCACTGACTGTGTGCTTAGGGTATTGCTATTGATGTGGTAATTTGCAGGAACATCATCCTTGCAGAAGGGGATGATAATACATTTTTTGCATTAAGTTTAAG
Organism: Protopterus annectens; assembly: GCF_019279795.1. Classification (NCBI taxonomy): domain Eukaryota; kingdom Metazoa; phylum Chordata; order Ceratodontiformes; family Protopteridae; genus Protopterus; species Protopterus annectens. Next base: position 207,831,864 of record NC_056749.1, read on the forward strand.
ACCATGACTTTGGTACCAGTCATTAGTCTGCGTAAAACATTCTTGCAGGATGTTGACATCACTAAGGGTTTCAATGATCCCTCCGAGTTTGCAGTCATCGGTAAACTTTGTCAGCCACAGTCCTTTAGTTTTAGCCTGTACTTTGGAGAAGTAGATTCCAAACAGTAGGGGTCCCAGAACCAATCCCTGTGGAACACTGCTGGTTACAGGTCTGCTGGAGGAGGTGGAGTTCCCTATTTTGACAGTATGAGTTCTATCAGTGAGCCAATTAGCAACCCACCTGACTTTATATGGGTTGAATCCCAGCTGGGTAAGTGAGTAGAGGATTGTGTTGAAGGCCTTGGCTAAGTCTAGGTAGGCTGTATGGACAGATTTGCCCTTGTCTAGGGCTCTGGTGACTGTCCCAAAGAAGTCCACCAAGTTTAACACCTATGATCTCCCCTTGACAAAGCCAAACTGGGTGGGGTCGAGTGTTTGGAGATTTTATGCATCTTTGTTAATAAGGTTCATGATGATTTGTTCCATGGCCTTTCAGATAAGGCCAGTCAAGCTAATTGGTCTATAGTTCGTGGGGCCTGTGGACAAAGGGATGATAGTAGCTGTTTTCCATTCTGCTGGGATGAAGCCAGTGCTTAAGCCGTGATTGAAAAGCATGCCCAGTGGTGATGCTAATTCCTTTTTAACTCATGTAGAACACAGCCTGGGATGTTGTCTGGTCCATTAGATGCTGTATTTTTGGCCTTGGAGAGGACATTTATGACCTGCTCTTCAGGGATACTAGGTGAAGGACAGGTGTTAGGGATGCTTTGGGTATATGTGGTGGGGACAGGGGAGTGAAGTTTTCACTGCACCTGTCAGCCAACAGGTTTGCTATATCTACAGGTTCTGTATATGTAGTACCATTAACTACGAGTTCAGCACAAATCTGGGCCTTACATTTGAGGTTACAGATATAACTAAAGAATGCCTTATGGTTATCCTTAGTTAGGGAGGCTAATTTGGATTTGTAGTTAGCTTTGGAGGACTTCACTAGGTGTCTTATTTGCTTGTTTAAGTTGAGGAGGGAGTATTTCCAGTTTTGAGACTGTACCTTCCTACTCTTAGACAGCAGTTTCTTTCTCCTATTGTATACCCTATTAATGGCAGTTGTCCACCAGGCAGGTTTGTTTTTTCTTGAAGATCTTGCTTTGTTTGTATCAGGTACAGCAGACTCAATAAAATTGTACAGGTGCTCATATAAAGCATTGGTGTGTACCTCAGCATAGGTGTCTATTTCTTCAGTGGGGGGAGGGGCTATGAAGCTATTTATGCTGTCACATAAGAGGTTGTAATTGGCCTCGGAGAAGTTTTTTAGTCTAGTTTATAGTCTTGTATTATAGTTACTTCTAGCAAGACTGATTTGTGGTCAGATCTCACCAGGAATGGCCACACACTGGGGGTGGTGCGGCAGTCCCCCATGTTGGTGAGCACCAGATCCAGGATGTTTGAGCCCCTTGTGGGTGTGTCAACCAGCTAGTCCAGGGCATTGGAATAAACAAAGTCCAGGAACCTTTGGGAAAGTTTGTTAGAACATGTATAATTTACCCAGTCAATGGATGGGTAATTGAAGGCACCAAAAAAATAGGGTGTTTGGTGTATCTTGGTTGAGTCAAGTAGAGCCAAGTAGGCTGAGTGGATGTCCTGATTCATGGAGGGGGTCCTATAGTTGACAGTGACCTGAAGAGGGGTCTTGCCTATAGTCAATTGCACCTGAAGTAATTCAAGGGAATTGTGCTGTTTAACCAATCTAGAGGTGTTTGTTTGTGTCTTTCGGCTTTTCCCAGTTAGGGGTCGCCACAGCGGAACTCCGGTCCACTAATGATTGGCAGTAGATTTTTACGTGCCGAGCTGCCGGCCCTGACGCACAACCTTCAACGAAGGTACTCCCATTCACGCATGTCTCCACACAGAAGACGCTCTAGCTGAGAATCGAACAGGACAACATCTTACTGTGAGGCGACAATGCTACCGCAGCACCACCACCACAATTAACCAATCTAGAGGTGTAATTTTCTTTAATGAATATTGATACACCACCTCCTTCAGTTCTCATGCTTTCAGTTTGTGGTCTGAATGGAAATGTAATCTGGTATAGCTGGGGGATCTCTCAGCAGCCTTAAACCAGGTCTCAGTGACTGCACAGTCACTGAGACCAGAGTTTAAAAATAAGAATATAGTCAAGTTTGGTTTTATGTATCTCAAAATTAAAGAACATTTTTACAGCTAAGAAGAGCAACTGACAAGTCAACTTCTGAGATTTGTGCTGTCCTGTGTATACTAACAATTTTAAACTTTGTTTTATTACTGCATGTATATTATCTGATGATATTTTTTCCAAGTGATTATCATTTGTTTTCATTACACTGGCTGCAGTTCTGGAAAGAATTAGGATTTTACGATCATTTATTGCATTGTTTTTGCATCCTTTTCAACAGGCCCCCAGTGTGGGCTGGACTCTGTTCAAAATGGACAGTGCAGTTACATACATGACCGTTTCTCTTTTGGAAATATAATAGAATACTGTGAGTTTCAGTGCTTCAGAAATTCATCTGATTCATGCCAAGTGCAACAAATTACAGAACTTGCTATTACTCATTTAAATATTGTTGTTGCAGGTAGGCTGCACCCCCTGCACCCAAACACCCTACTATTTAGACTGCAAAAACTCTGAACTTGGAGAAGGGAAGCTATACTGAGATACCATGTCAGGATTAGTTTATTTCCCCTACTTGAAATGAAATTATCTCTGTAATGCTGTTCCAAGTATCACAGTTATAAACCTTGGACTTTCAGTAGGACCATAAATAAAAGCACACTATGATTCTTTTATGCAAACTGAAAGACATCTCACCATGACTCATAGCACTGGACCCAAGCCAATAGAGTTTGAGGTGTAAATGTTTATTGCTATGAATGCACTAACCTAGAGATTGCTTGTATATTCAGGATACTGGTTCATTGTTCAAACACTGCTTTATCATCATGTTTCAAGGTTTACTGGCATCTTTTCCTGAAAAATGGAAAATCAGATTTTCTTACAAGTTTTTGACTGAGGTCTGGTGCTAAGTAATATGTCCTGTTCAATGGAATCTAAGTAATAAGCTGATTTCTGTTGTTCTTTCTCCAAGTTTATCACAAGTTGTAGTTATGATGGTCATAATTACTTCTGTACAATGAAATTTTAGCTTGTGAAATTACATTCCAGTGTCTGCATGTTTTTCTTTATTTTAACAAATGTACTTGAAAGCACAGCATAATGAGTACAAGAAATATGGGAAAACAATAATGCTTCTAATGCAAAAGAAAAAAAAAACTGCAAAAGGAGGTTTGAAAGTTGGATTTTATTTATTTTAGTTTCAAAACTGTCTATTGATCAGTTTATTAACTGGGTACTTTACCTAGGCTTACTAGAGCTGTTCCATTTTGAGGGAAGGCCTAGAAGCATAAAGTTAAATGACTTGTTCGGGGTCATGCAATGCATATGTGAGAGCTGATGGGATTCAGCTCAGTCCTCTTAACTGTTAATAATGGATTATGTGAATACATTAATAGTAATCAATACACTGCAGTGTATGCAGTATGCATAATGAGCTACAGATGCAGACCTGTGGTGGCAGAGAGCTTACCTGTTTTAGGACTTTATATATCATATTTGAAAAGTGTCCTACTCTCATACTCTTCTGAATGTTTGGCATATTGCTGTGACATTACGAGATATCAGAAGATTAACACTGGAGTCAGGGCCCTTTGGTAATGAGACATTGCCCCCATCACATTGTTACATTCTTGGGCATAAAAAAGAGAAGTATCAGCTCTTAGAATAGATATCACCAGCACTGGCTAGAAAAAGCTTATAATCTTTCAAACTTAAGTATGCACGACTATGAAATTGAATGAGCTCTGACAGTTATTAAAATATAAAGCAATCTGAGTAAAAGTTATATTAATATAAGATGAACGAATGAAGCAGTTGAGATTCTGGCATGTTTTAAACTGTCAGACAGGCTATAGCCATCTGCAGAGACATGCCTTTGAACTCCCATGAGTTGCTTGATATGCATTTGAAATGAAAGCACATCACCTAGATTGGGCAGCAGGTTTCGTTTGACTGAGTTTCATTTATGAAGATAAAAAAATTTTAAAAGTCCATTCTTAATACATTATTTCACTCCTATTTTATCAACAATACCTTTATGTAGTCGCTTCAATCACAAAAGGGTAAAGAAATACACCATCAAGATGAGTAAGGAGGTAGAGATGCACAACAGGTTTAAGCAATGAATTGTATTCATGTGTTCTTTAAGTAGAAAAGTAAACAGGTTGCCTGCCCCTTAATCTCCAGTGTTATTGCCTGTGTGACTAATCTGTTTGCAGCTTCCATAAAGCTGGATTACAGCGTCTTAATGTTGCCGTGGTTACACAAGTGTCTTTTACATGCACTTACATGACTGCATTAGTCCCCAGTGTCTCTGCACATTAAATGCTTTTACCACTCTGCATGCAGTGACAGATGACATCATTCTAAAGTCTGGTCTACTCTGATAAAAAGGCATGCTAACTTGTCCAGTTTTATCTTTTATGTGGAAAATCTGTCTACCTGTCCCTTATTTATTCCCTCAATATATTTAAATACCTGTATGACGCTCTCACTTCCGGGAATTAGAATTCGCTTCCCTTACTCTTTCTTTACTGTGGTAGTGGTGCTGTGGTAGCGTTGTCGCCTCACAGTAAGACATTGTCCTGTTCGATTCTCAGCTACACCGTCTTCTGTGTGGAGACATGCGTGAATGGGCGTAACTTCGTTAAAGGTTGTGCATCAGGGCTGGCAACTCGGCATGTAAAAATCTACTGCCAATCATTAGCAGACCGGAGTTCAGCTGTGGCGACCTCTAACCAGGAAAAGCTGAAAGACACAACAACTCTTTCTTTAAATTTCATCTGATAATGCTTACTGGGATTTGTAACCAGTCAAAACTGCATCTTTTCAAAGTTACGGTTTCCATTACTGACTTTGATGCCATCTGTCATCATATACACAGGGGATAGATAAGGCATAATCAACAAATCATACAGAGGAGTAACATCATCAAATGTTTTGGTAAATTCCCTGTTGATACAATGCAACATTTTACTTTGACTTTCGCCATACCTTCCCACAGTGCATTGCACGTGCTTCTGGAGCTATGATGAGACAGTGGTCTACACTTGAATGGAACTCCAAATGTTATTCCACAGTACTTTTCTACATCATTAAAGCTTTAGTGGGGAGGACTGGGTGAATTAGAAATCCTATCTGCATTAGTGGAAGAGAGAGAGAGACAGAGAGAACTGGAAGTCTTACTGCTGTTCCTACAAATGAACCTTTGTTCCACAATGTAGCCATGTATCGCCACTGAAATCTTAATGTAGTTAAAATACTTTTACTTTCCTGTGATTTGAGTCTAAGAGAGAGAGCTCTGAAGAAATCATTACTGAGTGATACTGAAAAAAGCAATGCTTACCACTTAAGTCTTTAATTTTCCCACTTGACTAACCCAAGATATCAAACTATGACTCAGTTTACTAGATTTTATCATAGGTTCATAGATTCATAGGAGATTACTAGACTAATGGCTCAAGAACCCTTATAAGCCTAGCCAGTTTTACTCAGATGTTACCTAATTTTCTGTTCTTAGAGGAAAGATAGCAAGGGTTAGCAAGCAGGGTTTTGACAATTTATGCAGACTGCCTCTGTGTTAAAGGGACATGGGTACCACCCCAGGAGTGAAGTGATTTCCCATCCATTGGTCCATATTGCAGTGGAAGATGGTCAGGGAATGGCTCTGCTTTACATGAATAGGAAGCCTACTCCAGCAGAGAGGCAATCTCTGGGACACATATCCGTCTCTCCAGCATGATTTGTTCATGTCAGAGATCAGGTTTAGATCCTTGGCGTGGGTAACCCTTGTGCAGTTAGTTTTGTGAATATGCAAAATTTTCATCAGGGCTGGGTCAGAGGCTGCCTTGTAGGTCAGGCATAGGTTACACCTCCATAATTGGTAGGAAACCGAATACAGTGATAGGGCTTTTAATTGGTCCACATATAGCATGTTGTTTATACCCTGTATTTGTTTTGGTGAGCAAACTCTGAGGAAACTCCAGCTGTTGCAGGTGTCTGGCAGTGTACATTTCAAAGGCTGCATTGTACTTGATTATTGGTCTGACAAGGGCTGAGTACAGTGGTACTATGACATCCTTAGATCTGGTTGCCATGCCCTTACATATAAGCTGAATCACACAGAAGGATTTACTCACCACTGTGGACACACAGCGGTCAATGTTCAGATTCCTATCTATTTGAGTACCCAGATCTTACACCAGTGGTGCTATCAATGTTGTAATTTGCAGGGGTATTTGATTCCCCCAAGGGTGGTATTATGCATGTCTTCTCATTTAGTTTGAGGCCATGGCTCTGATACCAATCATTAGTCTGTGTTAGTCCTTTCTGTAGGATATCAACATCATTTCAGGAGTCCGTTATTGGTCCCAACTTGCAGCCATCGGCAAACTTGGTCAGCCAAAGGACATCTACATTTCCTTGATATCTGAAAAGTATATTCTGAACAGGAGGAGGCCCAGCATTGAACCCTGTGGCACTTCACTGGTGGCTAACCTCTTGCTGGATGTGAATTCTTACACTCTAATAACATGTGCCCTATCCACGAGCCATTTGGCTATCCATTTGGTGACATAGAGGTTTATACCCAATTTTATGAGGTTTTTCTCTAATACCCAAATGGGATATAGTGTCAAATGCCTTAGCAAGGTCAAGGTAGGTGGCATGCACTGACTGACCCTCATTCTTGCAACAACACAGTGCTGTCCTCATGAAAAAGAAACTACGAGGAATAAGATGAAATAGTTTATTCTCTTCTGGTACCTCTGCCTTTCGCCTTCAAAGATTCCTACACTACTAAAGTGCGAGAAATGTAACAAATAATACCAGATTGTTATGAATTACAGTAAAAATAATCAGCAAAAGTGCAAAATAATAGTTGTTTTCATTCTTTTAGCTGCAGATGGTTTTAGATGCAGCAGATTTTCTGTAAACATCTTTCATAAATATCAGTAAATGTCAGAGGAGCAGCAGCTAACTAAAATACTTGATTTTGGTTATAAAGCCTTAACAAGCACCTAAAATTAATTTTTCCCAGAAATGTGTCGTAGAATCCCCCTACATGATGCTGATATGAAGATACAACAGGTTCAGCTATTATCTTATTTTTAAAATGCAAGAGAAACAATGTAATGTTACTAGGACTGCAAAACAACTACACCCTGCACATTTTCCAAGAGTTTATTTCTTCCTTACAAAATGATGTCTAAATTGCCAATGTGTATATATATATGTATGGCTTAGCTGTTCCTTCACTTATGTGGCACATCTATCCTATTCAGATTCCTCAATGTACCCCACATTGGGTAGGAATAAAATCTTATAGGTTCATAGGTAGGTACTAGGCTATTGGCCCTAGGGCCTATACAAGCCTAGCCAAAAAGGTACCCTGGCTTTCGCCACCCAAGAAAATTATTTTCCTGTGCCCCTGTCAAGCAGAACCACAGAAGTGATCCCCGGGGTGAGTTCCCTATTACCCATCCAATCATCAAGATTTTTCTTGAAGAGTGCTAATGAGGAGCTCTGTTTGACATAGGTAGATAGTCTGATCCAGAGTATGGGAAGTCTCTGGGACAGGAATCTATCCTCCAGCATGTTCTGTTTTTTGTGGTGACAAGGTTTAGGTTCCTAGAGCATGTAGCTCAGAGGGATTGGGATTTCTTTAAGTGGAGCATGTCCAACAGATCTGGGTTTGACATAGCTTTGTATGTTAGGCAGAGATGGCCACTGAGTAGGCGATATGAGACAGAGTAAAGCTGGAGTTTTTTGAGTCGGTCTGCATAGGGCATCTGTTTGAGGCCAGTAATCCTCTTTGTGAGGTATTTCTGTGGCCTTTCCAGTTGTTGTAGATGTCTTGTGAGTTACATACCAAAAGGGGCATTGTACTCTAATGAGTGATGAGTAGAGGGGAACAATGACCTCTTTTTTTCTGGATGAGAAACCTTTTGTGATGAGGTGTGCCACGTAGAAGGATTTTCTGACCACTGTGGCGATGTGATTATCAAAGGAGAGACTACTGTCCACCTGTGCCCCAAGGTCTCTTATCACACTTTCTACGTGGTAGTTCATGGGTACAGAGTTTTTACCAAAGGGGTGACAATACACTTTTTGGCATTGAGCTTGAGACCATGACTTTGACACCAAGCATCTGTCTCAGTGAGGCCCTTTTGTAGGATGTCCACATCGTTAGGAGTTTTGATTATGGCTCCTAGTTGGCAGTCATCTGCAAATTTAGTTAGCCAAAGACCTTCTGTGTTAGCCCGTACTTCAGAGAAGTAGATACCAAACAGGAGAGGACCCAGGACTATTTAGGAATATGTCTCTTGGCTCTTGCATTATCTTACTTATAACATATTAATGATTTTTGGCAAGGAAAACCCACATAGCAAGGTGTTTGTACCTCTTTATTCTTTCACACACAAATAGTTGTTCTTTTACTATGTAGTATCCCTTATAGTTGCTCTATTTATCTCTACTGGATTGTAACCCAATTAGGATTTTGGGAATTCATAGCTGTTTACTTTGTAGCCTCAGAGTGAAGAAATCTGAAAACAGCGATAGAAACAGACTGACTTAAAAAAGCAAATGATTCCTTTTTAAAAAGAAATCTAATGTAAGCACTGGTTGTAGAAGTAAAACAAATTACTCATTCCGTTGTGTTTAAAAGATGACAAAAATCCACACCAAAGAGTATTAGTAGAAGAAATAAGTTTATTAGCATTATCACCATCAACTCAATAACACATTTTAGCATGCAACAAAATCTCAATTTTCTGAACAGAACACAGACTAATCCGTCACTTATTGGTAACAATATTGTGAGAGCAAGAATTTAATGGTATGTTTGGAACATGAGCTCTCCTTTTCTATAAAATGCAAACCAAGCACCACCAATTTAAAAAGCTCTTGATTACTGGCACTAATTCAGCTCTTGGTACAGGAATACTTGCACAAGCATTAGTGTATGCTCCATCTGCCACCTGTAACAATTGTTACACAGACTATTGATAACATTGTACTATACTCAGTAAAATAAATTGAGCCATTGCAAAATCTTCTTATCTCTCTTAGAACAATCCTGTTAACATTTGCCATTATCTTTAAATGCCTATACCTTGGCTACTGTCCCAACTGGAAGACTAAAAATAAAAGCAATTACAAGGCCACCTTGCTTCTTACTCTGTCCTGACCACTGTACTCAATGGACAGCGTGGAACTATCTCAGTATTGCTATCAGATTATTAAATAAAAGTGACAACTTTTACTACAAAAGTGAGTAAACGCTTAACCACTGAATGAGAATGCTGCTGTCAGTCTGGGTAACATAATCTAATTTAAATTATTTTATTGAAATAACCTGCTCATTTGAAGCAGAGCTTCATTTACCAGAAGCTGGTGCTTAAATCTGGCGGTTTTGTTCTGTATTATATCTTTATTGTGTGTCTATCTTTTTCTCTTGTGTTTCAGAGTGCACTTATGACTGTTGTGAATGTATTCATTCATGTTATGCATTTCCTTTGCATTCTTTGTACATGTTGATGAGGAAAAAGTATTTTTTGCTCCTCAAACTGTTATTCTAAAAGTGTATTAATTCTGGTTTAAGCACTTGGTTCTTCAGGCCAGTTATTTTACATTAAGAGGGTTCGTGGTCTGCACTCTTGTGGGAGGAGAGGCTGGACTCTGCCCTTCTGAGCTGGGAATTTCTGGTTAAAGGCTTATAGTGCCTGCATATTTGAACTGCTTCTTACTGAAATTGGTACACCTTGTTTGCTGTAGCATAGACTAGATCCAGGCCTGCTGAATCTACCTTTGTTTGTATAACTTGAGCACTAATCCAGGCATTCTTTAAAGTATTCAATTGTATTTATTACTGCTTGGTAGTAACTTGATTAAAGTGTAGCTATCATTCTAAGTCTTTTGGATTAAGCACTTGGGCTTCAGACCAGTTGTTTTACATTAGGAAGGTTTGTGGCCTGCACTGTGGTGGCAGGACAGGTAGTTTACATCCTTCTAAGTTGGGAACTGCTGATTGAGGTCTCAGTGTCTGTTATTCTAAAAGTGTATTAGTTCTGGTTTAAGCACTTGGGCTTCAGGCCAGTTATTTTACATTAAGAAGGTTTGTGGTCTGCACTCTTGTGGGAGGAGAGGCTGGACTCTGCCCTTCTGAGCTGGAAATTTCTGGTTAAATGCTTATAGTGCCTGCATATTTGAACTGTTTCTTACTGAAACTGGTACACCTTGTTTGCTGTAGCATAGACAAGATCCAGGCCTGCTGAATCTAGCTTTGTTTGTATGCTTGTTGTTTGTTTGCTTGTTGTTTCCCTGAAATGCTAATTCCACCTAAAATGCGGCTTTTCAGAGCTTCTGTGGATCCCTAGTGATATCCACATTGCTTACTGTACTTATTTCCTTGTTTCACTTGAAAGAAAGTTACTGTTTGTCGTTTTAAGTTACCTGTAACACATTGCATTTAAGTTACCTGGCACTTGCTCACTAAAGCAATTATATAAGTCAGCACTAAAAAATTAAAAGCACTACACCCTCACAAACTCCCCTTGAGTACCTTGTTCCCCACTGGCCCTTTTTTTCAATTATAAAGGAATTCCCAATACTATTCTAGCATGTCCAAAGGTCAGTTGTCAATCTCCTCTCCAGTCCAGCTGGTGAATCTGGGAATCTTGAGGCAACATTACAACTGCCTCATGTACACAGACAACCCTCTCCTCCTCCCAACAAATTCCAACACACATGAGAGATGCAACCATATAGCCAAACTGGAGGCTAAGCTCTCTCAACTCAGTACTGGTGTAACCAGTCAGGGCCACACTCACTACAATTCCAGTCTCACATAGACCTACCACGACAGCAAACCAAACACATAAACACACAAAAACATACGGAGGCTCTAAATAAAACCTGCCTAAGCAGCAGAGACCTCCAAAGCAGACACCCAAGCAACCACTACCCCAAACAAAACACATGCAACACATAGCTCACAAAGCCAGTGTGCCAAACAGTCACAGCCCTTAAGGCTAAACAACACACCTGATACACTTGTAATAGGTGACTCTATCATCAGGCACACTGACGTCCCGCTCACCAGGCTGAACAAGGAGAAGGTCACGGTTAGCTGCCTGTCGGGCGCTAGGATCCGCCACATAACACAAGCACTCAGGTCATCATTGTCCATGCTGGTGTGAATGACCTGAGACGTACCTCCCTGGACTACATGAAAAGAGACATAGAGGAGCTCTCTGAGCATGTAGCCCAGGCCGGTATGACCCTGACCCTGAGTAGCATCTTACCCTTACCAAGAATGATGCCACAATATGAAGACAAGATGATCAATTTCAACAATTGGCTTAAGTATTGGTGTCATTCAAAGGGGATCCAATGCCTGTCAGCCTGGGATGACATGCGGCTTGCACCTGTCACTCCTGGGCTTCGGATATTGGCAAAGGCTTTTGCTTCCCCATAGTGCCTTTTTAGGCAAGGCTCAAAGACAAACCCACCTCCATAGGTATCGAGTAATGCTACTCAGCCAGAAGTCTAAACCTCAAGATGCCAAAACTCTCCTTAGCATGGAGAACATCGATATCTGTGCAGTAACAGAAACCTGGTTCAAGGCTCCAGAGAGCACCCCAGCACTACCAGTTTATACCTCATACCATGCTCAAAGATACCCACACCTCCAGGTTGGTGGCACAAGCATCAGAGACTATCCATGTGCAACTAACAGTGGGTAAAACTGCCCTCCAGTTTATAGCCTGCTACAGACCACCCTCCCAAACCCAGGAACCCAATCGGCCTTCCTGAGAACACTGGAAAATATGAAGGTCTCTCCAAACACCATTATATTGCTACCCAAACATAGACTGGGAGCATTACTCTAGCTCCAACACCTTAGCCCAAAGGTTCCTAGAATTTATAAACTCAAATGCTATGGAACAACTTGTTACCACTTCCACAAGAGGGGAAAACATACTGGACCTGATCATCACCAACATGGGGACTCTATGCTCCAGACCAGAAGTGTATCCTCACTGGTAAGATCAGACCATAAACTAATCTCACTGGATATTTGCCCAGAAAACCACAGTGAAAACTTTAAAGCAAATTTCACCTCAAAACCAAGGTGGAATCCTTCAAAGCCCCGAGCCTGTGGAAATTCTATGAACACCTTCAGGAATACATGGATCATGCAATCCCAAATAAAACCAAGACCCAATCTTCCAAAGGCAGGCGTCCTGTCTGGTGGACCCCAGCCATAAACAAACTATACAATAGAAGGAGGAAGCTACTACATGATAGGGCAAAATCCCAAAAGGGAAGGCATCTCTGATCAGTATTAGCAAAAAACTAAGGCCAGCTTCGAGAGAAAAATTGCACAGGACACTAAGGATAATCACAAGGCTTTCTTTAGTTATGTTAGGAACCTGGGTGGGAATTCCCAGATATGCTCAGAATTACTCCAAAATGACAAAAAATACATCAAACCCACAGACATTGCCAACGTCCTAGCTGACAGGTTCAGCGTTCCCCACCAAAAGGGTAAATATCTATCCCAGCAGAGTGCTACCTCCCTGACATCTCAGATGCTCAGGTAACAGCCGCCCTCTCCAAAGCAAAAAACACAGCATCAATGGGACAAGACGATGTCCCGGGCTGCATCCTACATGAACTCCAAGAAGAGCTAAACCTAAACATAAAACTACTGTTCAATCTCAGCCTTACTACAGGATATGTACCCAAAGAGTGGCGTACAGCAACAGTGGTCCCTCTCCACAAAGGTGGTGCCTCAACGGATCCTGGAAACTATCACCCCATAAGCCTGACTAGCTTGTTCTGCAAAGCTATGGAAAGGACCATCATGGACCTCATAAATAAAGATATTGGGGACCTACAGACACTGGATCCTACCCAGTTCGGCTTAGATCCTGCCTCTTAAACCTGGTCGATTTCTTTGAAACAGTCACCAAGGCCATTGATGAGGAGAAGGTGGTCCACACAGCCTACCTGGACCTCACAAAAGCCTTTGATACAATACCCCACTCGGGCATTGTAGATAAGCTCACCAGCTTAAATATAAACCCCTATGTCACTAGATGGGTTGCAAACTGGCTCAAGGACAGAACCCACATGGTTAGAATTGCTGGAGCCATGTTAGACTCCAAACCAGTTACAAGTGGCGTCCCACAAGGCTGAGTCCTGGGACCTCTCTTGTTCGGTATATAGGTACAGGCCAACATGGAAGGACTCCAGCCGACACAAGCATCCTCCAAAATGGCCTCCTAGAAACAGAAAACTGGTGCCAGAGCCATGGCCTCAAGCCAAAAAGTGTATAGTCATCCCTCAAAAAATTACCACATAGGTGGTAATCCATTAAACAGAAGAAGTAATTAGGGACCTGGGGACCCAAGTTGATAGCAATCTCTCATTTGACAACCACGTGGCCAAAGTGGTTAGAAAACATTTTATATAGCCCACCTAATCATGAAGGGATTCACATCTAGATCAGGGAGGTCATCGTGCCTCTTTACTCATCCCTCATCAGGCCCATAATTGACAATGCCCCTTTTGGTATGTACCTTACCAGACACCTGCAGCAACTGGAAAGACCCCAAAAGTACCTCACCAAGAGGATCAAAGGGCTCAAACAGATGCCATATGCTGCCCGGTTAAAGAAACTCCAGCTCTACTCAGTGGCATACCGCCTGCTCAGTGGACATGCTGCACCTCAGAAAATCCAAATCCCATGCCGCGCTTTCGAGAGACTTGAACCTCAGCACTGAAATAAGTAGGACATGCTGGAGGGACAGATTCATAACCCAGAGGCTCCCTTCACTCTGGAATAAAATCCCAGTCCAGGTTAGGCAGAGTCCTCATTGACTCTCTTCAAGAGGAATCTTGATGAGTGGATGGGCACTTCTGTGTCACCGTTAGAGTATACTAACCTCGAAAAAGGGCATAGCAAAATTAATTTAAAATGGGTGGCGAAAGCCAAACACACTCTGGCTAGGCTTATGAATGCCCTAAGGCAGATAGCCTAGTATGAACCTATGAACCTATGAAAATAGAATTAGCTTGGAATCCATCTTGATTTAATGATGGAGTCTGATGTTTGTCTGAGTCAAGCGCCATTTCATTAAAATGACATAGCATGTCTCTTGTTCTTTGTATGCTTAGTTCATTTTTAAGTGAAACAGGTTTTCTTTCTTTGTCAAGGATATGATAAAGGGTTTGAGAACATACTGTCAGCATTCACTGTTCAATTGTGTTACTATTTTAATTGGTCAGTAGCCGTGGTCTATTGATATTTGATCTAAATACACAATGTACTTTTTATTATAAATATTAGCATCTTTCCTAATTTAAACATTACTACTACAGGTCCCTTTCCTCATTTGATTTGTTATTCTTCCCACCTAATCTTGTATTCTTTTCATTTTTTTTAACATCCTCGGTATATTAGTTTGCATGTTTTATGCTGCATTTAGGATGTCACATCTTGACAAATTGTCAGCGTTTTGGCTGAATGGGACTTTGATTGCATGACTGAATAATATGTAAATTGAATGGAGAGTGACTGAAGTTTGTTGTTTTCATTGAGATTGCACAAAACCGGGGTAAGGTAATGTTATAATTTCCCCAGTATTGTGTTATCTTGAAATTAATGGGGGTTTGGGGACACAGGGCAGCTTGCTTCTTGAAAAAAAGTTAAAAATAAACTTTACTGAATTTTCAATAACTCCATTTTCAATTATTTTACTTAGAATTACATCTTTTGAGGAATTTGAGTTTTACTGGGTTACCTCCAACCCGTTTTTACAATACATCACATTTTGCCTATGCATTTCTCATCTTTTCTATATTTTGTGTATCATCCCTGCTCATCAATTTTCTGACTTCAGCAAACAGGCAAACATTTGCCATCAGCATCTTCCTAAGTTTACTCATAGAAACACTGAAAATGATTGGCTGCAGCCATGATTGTGATGGAACCACACTCATTATTATACTTTTGTCAGAGGAGACTTCTTTACTGCGATCATCTGTGTCCCGTTCCATAGTGTTTGACTCACATAAGCAGCCTGGCCACACTCTTAAGCATTTCCATTGTGGTTGTCATTGTGTTATGTGGTGCTGTGTGAAATCACTTTTAAAGTCTAAGATGGCCAGATCCACAAACCATTTCTGGTTTATCACCCTGATTACGAGTCAAAAAACTCAACTAACATGTAGCATGGACAACTTTCTGTAGTGAATCCAAGTTACCTTTGCCACTTAGTCCGATTTTATTCTTGATGTTCCAAAATCCATGCCATGGCACTGATTCTGTGAGACCCCTATCACTGAGATCAGATTGCTTGATTTCTTCCAGATTCTGTCTTGCAAATATTTTAAAGAATAAATCATGTCCTTTCCACTCTACAGGAACCTTAACTTCCTCCCATGATTTAAAAAAAAAACAGTAGCATTGTCAGTTCTCCCTCAGTATTTAAGAATTCTACAAATGCATTCCTTCACACCACACTGCTGTGTATATGCATTTTATTTCTGTTGTTCTTTCATGAAGGAAATGGAATCACTGCCCTTATACTTAATAATTCAGCTTGCTGTACTGATAAATCATCTTTATCTTCCTTTGCTGTTGTTGAACATATGCATTTATTTAGCAGCTTTACCGTTAAATTCCTAATCCTATGTAATTTGTTATTCTGCTCATTCTGCAAGTTAGAAGTTAAAAACTGGAAGGTTCAGGAGAGACTGGAGGAATTGCTTTTTTATATATAAGGGTGATAAATCATTGGGATATTTTTCTAAAATAAGTCATTGGAGCAAAATATCAATAGAAATCAGGAATGCATGGCACATCACTCATAAAGAACAGAAACAGCATGGGGACTGATGTCCAGTGTGAGCTGGGGAATCAGAAAGTGACAAACCATTCATCAGACACAAGGGAGGAAGAGCCCAGTCAAACTCAGAATATACAATATTAAACAAAAATAAATGAAGTCCATTTTTCATAAAATCTAGACTACATCTTTTAACTAAAATATATGCAAAATAATGGAGCAGAATGAGGGTGTAATTAAATCTTACTAGGAAGTATGTTTCTAAAGAATAACAGATTTCTGCAATGATTTCCTAAAATACATTACAAAAAAGTGACTGGATTCAAAAATGCATGCGACCAACTCAAGAGCATGTTATTCCGGAAACTTCAGAGGGGGCAATAACGTACTTTTAGTCTGTTATGCGAATGTAGACTGATAAAAAGAAATTCTGTTTCTCTTCCTTGCACAAATGACAAGGATTCTATTGTATCCTATTTCTTTAAAATTAGCTATATGCAAACCATCACCTTTATAAATTTATTTCTGCTCCCTGATACTGGTAGTGATTTATTGCAAGAGAACATGTAATCTACACTAGAACAACCTTTAATGTCATCATAGAATTATGGCACCTTCTCCGCACCGAATAATCAATGGCCTTCAATTTTCGCATTAGATAAGCAGCATTCACTTTCATTTAAATTCACTTTACAGCACTGACTGCTCCTTTCTGAGACCACAAAGAAGAAAGAAGTCACACAAAATGCAGAGGATAAAATGTCTTAAAAGCTTTGCACAATTTTCATCTTCATTTTATCTTGGTTGCTAAAGTAGAGAGCAGTTCAATAAAATGATTATGATTATGAATTTACTGGAATATTTCACCACTAATTTAATTTGTTCAGTTGAAGGAGATCCACACCTTTGAGAACCTGTGAAGGTGAAAAGTATTTTGGCTTAGTCTTCATACATTAACTGTAATTCAGAAAGGTATTGTGTAAACACTTCTCTGTTGGTGCTCCTTTTTAGTTTGCTTATGATATTTAAAACAGGCAATAGTATCCTAGCTGTATTATATGCACATTTTACACATATGATATGCTCACATGTGAAAAACAATATCAAATATACCAATAAAATATCAGGACTACATATTTGCAGGGCAGTGTGATCATGTATGGCATTCCCACATGGCAGCTAAAATATTTAATTATTAGTAGCATGACACCTTTTTATACACTACTAACAAGTATTACCCAAGGTGTGCTTATGTACCAGTTTGGTGAGTTGCTGGAAAGTTTGCACTGCAGTGATCTGATAACTGGTATGATTGCTATAAAAAAAAATTAGGGGTGTCTTATTATTGAAGCCTACTTTACCATGAAGAAGTTGGATTATATTGTCCACAGTTTGTAATAGTGCATGCCTTTGTTGCTAAAACTCACAGTCTAGGAGCAATCCATAGATGCTGTAGAATTCTAAAGGATATCATCCTATCCTTTCACAATATGGGGCTTAAAGATATTGACATGCCATCAAATGGCACTGACAAAGAACAATTAAATTATCTGTATGCTAAGTAAATATGGCAGTTGATTTTTTATTTTAACAAATACTATCAGACAGAATATAATACAGTGGAAGAAATATCAGGATTTTAGAAAATATCTTACATATACTTTGAATCCTATTCATATATCCTTCTCTGTCAGATCAATGTCTAATGAAGGTGTCACTGATACCATTCTGCAGACTATTCAAACTTCATGGCTATATACATATATATTTTTTTACTGGTGCATTGTCATGGAGAGCCAAGCATCACTGGAACATGTGTACATCTCTGCCTCTGGTCATGGTCACAAGATGCCAGCAACTGTTCCTTCCCATAAGCTTTTGTCGGGAGTCACTGCCTGCAGAAAATCATACTTTTAGGTCACTGGCTAGTAACAGCCATTTTTTTCACAATTTCCACTGATGTTCTTCATATTGCTCATGCTGCAGAAGTCTGCGCTATATGGGCTATAGCCTGCATAGGATATAACAGCTAGCCAGCTTCCAAAGCTTGTGGAGACCTTCCATGCACCCAAATAATTAGTCAGTTTGAGCTGACTAAAAAGACAGGTTTGGGCACCAAGCACTTCAGTGATTTCCTGCCACTGAAGAGACAGCTCCTCTATGGGCTTCAGGGGATTCACAGTTGGCTTGTGCTGTCCATTGCTGGGCAGATAAGTTATAGGGGAAAAAAAACTTCCACATATTATTTTTAATGTTTTAATTTACTTTCCTTTGTGGAAAAGTACATTTTAAGCTAGGAATATGTGTTTGTATTGACTGTCAGAAACTTTGCTGCACTTTTAAATGGGTGTGTACTTTTGTGTTTGACAGTGTAAAAGTTGATTTAAACATCCCAAAACTGATTTTTTTTTTGTGTTTAAAGTTCTTTTTGAGGCTGTTTTTTACTGTATTTTTATTGGAAAAAGTGACTTTATACTACTTTTAAATTGTTACTGGCTTGTGCTGTTATTTTCCTTGGGAAAGAGGAACCCTTTTCAGCCTGACCATGGATCAGACTACTGGTCTCACGGTCAATCCTTCTTCGAGCCAGAAAAAGAAAATTTTAACTGAATAACTTTTGCCACAACAACAAGCTAACAATTTGCCACAGGTGGGTAACTTTGCTGTGGCTAAAGCTGGTTCTTCAAACCACTCATCTTTTTCCCCAAAATCTCTCTGGTGTTGCCCATACAGCCACTATTGATTAGAGGTTAGCCACTTCCTCTGTAGCTGTTGTGGACCCATCAGTAGGCAAGGGAGAGCCACTTTGATCAGAGTTTGGAGAAGAGGCATGGATGGAATGCTGTGCCCATCCCTTGGGAAGCTGCGACTACCCTTAAAAAGTCTGTCTGCCATAGCTTTCCTGTCAAAAGTAAATAGATAACTAAATATAGAACTTCTCCTGCTCCAGTTTCACTGGCGAGGAGTATTTTATCAAGTCTGATTCAAGGTCTTGTACAGGCTATTGACTTTTCTTTTCAAATAGTTTCTGGTAAAAGAAAAAGTGATTCCTGTTTTCCTGAAGAATTCAAAAAATTGAATTTAGAGAGGAACAAGTTTTTCGAATTTTGAATTGTCGGGCTCATATGTTAAAGTTTATTCTGGCTAACTGAGAGAGTGTGAGGAAAAATCTGCTTTGTGTGGTTTAGTTTCTTCTATTTCTCAGGTAACTACTCATTGTTTAAAGTGTAGTAGGACTGTTACCACTGGTACTGTGTTGGTGAAGTTTGTCTGGCTGCATTCTCAGAACCTCCCAGAGCATGTAAAAATGAAATTTTAAATTCACCTTTGGATAGAGAATTAGCTTTTGGACTGTATGATGCAGGGGTAAGATGATACAGGAAATTTCTCAAAATTTTAAGCCCTCCTATAAATTTTTAAAGTTTTTTTCTGCTCCCTCATGCAATGTTGTCAAGAAAGAAAACACTCTCAGCAAAATGCTGGTAAACAGACTTTAAAAAAAAATGCCAGGGAGGTTAAAAAAAAAAAAAAAAAACAGGACCCCCTCCAGGACAAACATTAATTACAAAAATTAGGCAGAACGATTATCTAAGAGATCTTACCATCTACCCTGACATTCCCTTATCCCTACCAGAAAGTCTGAATCTCTGTTTGTCTCTATGGCAACACATTATTTCAGACAAATGGGTTCTGAGACTGATTCAGCAGGGTTATAGATGGCAGTGGGAAGAAATCCCTCCTTTCCAGGGAATTATTCCGCATCCATCAGACCAAACTCCTCCTGTTCCTTGCTGTCCTTTAGCATATGCCTTCTCAAAGGATAATAGAAACAGTTAATTTTTCCCAGGCAGGAAGAGCTTTTTGTTTATGAATGCTTCTGGTGCCAAACAAAGAAAATGCCTGCAGACAAGTTCTGGACCTTTTTTCCTAAACCAGTTTGTGAAAGTGCCCAAGTTCAAAATGGTAGAAACTTGAAAGCTTGATGATAAAGCATTTGGACTACATTTTGCTTCCATGGAAGTACATTTAAACTACATTTATAATTGCACTTATCTTACTGTTTAATTCAGCTTTGTGTGTTTTCTGTTTATCTAAAGTTAAAACTATTAATTTAAGACTTTTTTATAGTCTGCATTACTTTATTGTTTCTGTGCTGGGCCTAGGTGTTTTTCTGTATTTGGTTCCCCTTCCCCATCCCTATTTCTTTTGTGATTTTATAGTTGGAAGCTTTTGAGCTGCCTGCCCCTACTGTATATCTGGCCTTGGAAGCTCCTCCCAATCTCTTCTGTATACCTCATCCTAGATGCTCCTCCCAGTCTTATCTCCTCTGCTTGTCTTACTGGTTACTGACAGAAGAAACTGAGAAGGCCTCACCTTAGACTGTTAGCGTACTTTGAAAAGTGCCTTAAAGTATGTGTATTCCTCATTATTGGTTTGTCTGCCTTTGACTCACTTGCAATTACTTGTAGCTCATTGTTAGACTTGTTTCTGGTGCCTTTTCACTTGTGGCTAACTAAAGTGTGTTTTCACATTAATAAGACCGGGACTGCAATTCTAGTGGGAGTTGAAAGGTAGCCTGGTATGTCTAAGTTGGAAAACACACACAAGGAGGCTTAAATTGAAAATTACTTGTAGCTAGATATTAGATTTTTTTCTAATACCTTTTCACTTTTGGCTAACTAAAGTGTGTTTTGCATTAAGAAATCTGGGACTGTAATTCTAGCGGGAGTAGAAAGGTGTCTGGTCTGTCCAAGTTGGGACACTCACAAGGGGGCTTAAAGTAACAATTACTTACTGTAACTAGTTGGTACTTTTTCACTTTTGGTGGGAGCAGAAAGGTAGCCTGGTCTGACCAAGTTGGAAAACACTCAAGGAGGCTTAAAGTGAGAATTACTTGTAGCTAGTTATTTGATTTGTTTCTGATACCTTTTCACTTTTGGCTAACTAAAGTCTGTTTTTACATGTAGAAGTCTGGGGCTGGGATTCTAGTAGCAGTAGAAAGGTAGTCTGGTCAGTCTGAGTTAGGAAACACACTGGGAGATTTAAAGTGAGATTGTTTCATCCGCTAAAACACTTTTAGGGACTTAGTTGGGTGTCAATCTGCATTTGAGAGCTACTTATGCTCTGGTTTAACTTAAAGAAGTTCCAAGATCATCCATCTTGTGGCAGAAGCTGTCTGGGCCAAAGTGTAGTTATTTATTGGCCATAGGACACAGGAGTTCATTTTCAGCTCTTTTCTGCCTGCTATAAATTAGTTGCGTTTTTTTGCGGAGCTGTTCACCACTCAGTGGCAGTTAGCAGTATCCTGTATAGTAGCAAACCTATAAAGCTAATACTTAGGACTTTAAACCATAAAATAGAAAGGATTTGCATGGAGCTAAGCTTATGGCAGTTGGTTAGAACCTCAGTGTGAACAAAAAATGAGTAATTTTAATAACTGGCTTAGTTTCTGGAGTCACTCCAATAGGATTCCAATATTTATCAGCATGGGAGGACATCATTAATAGACCACTTTGGTTTGCAAGGATGTTCTGCACCTGTCCATCCATCCTCTTAAAGCATTACTTAGGCAGTGTCATAATGACAAAACTACCAATATAGCAACAAAAAAAAAATCAAAATAACTTTAAGGTGTTACTGCTCACTGCTGGGCGTCTAAACAAGAAAATCCAAAATCAACATCCTACAAGCTCTCCTCACTCTAGAGAATGTAGACATATGTGCTGTTACTGAGACTTGGTTTAACGCCACAGAAAATATTCTGGCAATGGAAGGCTATAGTGCATTCCACACATTTAGTTCAAAAGCAGCACAGACAGGGGTTAGAAGATGAGGTGTCTCAATCTATGTTAGAAGCAAATACAACTTCATCAACATCCAAGCCTCCATAGACAAGGTTCCTTACCATGTCCTGGCCATTTACAGGTCATCCTGTATGAACCTTGAAGCTCACGACTCTTGCCTAGAACTACCAGAGGTGCTCACCATCCAACCAAATACCCTATTCTCGAGAGACTTTAACTATCCCTTTATAGACTGAGAAGCATACACTGCCTTTAACTCACAGGAACAATGTTTCCTAGAATTTATTAGCACAAATACCCTGGATTAGATAGTGCACTCTACAGCAGAGCATTGCAACCCCCATATCACATACTCATTGGTGAAGCCAGACCATAAAGCTGTCTCCCTCAAAAATAAAAATGAACCCAGAAAACTTGACTAAACTCATAACAATTAGGAACTATTCCAAAACAAACTACCTTCTATTAAGCAACGGTTTGTAGAAATTCACAGCTCTGCCAAACCCCAAGAACACAGCTACCTATGCAGAATTATTTACAGAAATCCTGTACAAATATGTAAATGGCTACAATGAGACTGCTGTACCTACCAGAAATAAGCCCAGATATAACACCAAAAACAGACTACACTGGTGGAATCATTACCTTAACAGGCTGTATAACAAAAGCAAAAATGTCAAGGCAAAAATCAGGCAGAACATCGCTAACAGAGACAAGAGTCCTCTGATTCAACTAAACAAGAAACTAAGAGGTCTAATAAAGTCCAGCAAGGCCCATCATGAGGTCAGGATAGCCTGTCAGGCTAAGGACATTCACAAGGCCTTGTTCATCTGTCAGGAACCCTAAAGGAAATGCTCTGCAGAACTGCTGGTAAGTGGCACAGCCTTCAGTGACCAAGGTGACATAGCTGAAACATTTAGCTCTAACTTCACCCTCCACTCAACCCACTACCCTTTGTAAAATCCCTTCTAGTATATCACCCCACTATCAACAGGGAGCAGGTCCTGGAGGCAGTTGATAAAGCCAAAAACACTGCTTCAGTGGGCCCGACAATATCTCCGATTGTAACCTAAATAACCTAAAGCATAACCTAACAGGACCACTTGAGGCACTCTTCAACTACAGCCTCAAAACAGGTTAAGTGTCAGGTGAATGGAGGGAATGGTTATCCATCTTCATAAGGGTGGACCATCGACTGATCTCAGGAACTTCAGACCCATCAGTCTGACAAGTCTAACATACAAAGTTATGGAACAAATTATCATTGACATGATCAACAATGACATTGGCAGCCTATAGGTAATAGACCCATCCCAGTTTGGCTTTAAGGGAAAGTCTTTCCTACTTAACCTGATAGACTTCTTTGAGAGGGTCAACATGGGTATGCAGGAGGGGAAAACAGAGCATACTGCCTATCTTAACTTGACCAAGGCATTAAATACAATACCCCACTAATGAATTGTTTAAAAACTCTCAGCACTAGGCATAAATCCCTACATAACTCACTGGATTGTCAACTGGCTCACAGATAGGATCCAAGAAGTCAGAATCAGTGAGACCACATCAACCAAAAGACTGATCACCAGTGGATTACTCTAGGGCTCCATGTTTGGTCCTCTCTTGTTTGGCATCTACTTCTCAGAAGTCAAAGATAATGTCAAAGGCCTGTGGCTTACCAAATTTCCAGATGACAGTAAACATGGAACTATTACAGATTTCCCCATGATGCCAACATCCTACAACAAATGACTGGTGTGAAAGCCATGGATTAAAACAAAGAAATGCATTAAAATTCCCTTTGGGAAATTGTCCATCGAAGCTAATTACTTCATTGATAAAGTACCCCAAAGAGTTTACCCAATAGTTAGGCATCTTGGAACATATGAAGATAGTAATTGGGCTTTCAACAAACATGTAGCCAAGATAGTAAGAAAGTAATTCTATGTTGGCCAACTCATAAGCAAGGCTATAGCATCCAGGTCCAAGGAAGTAATAGTACCACTCTAGCCCTTATCAGAACCATCATTGAGTACAATGGAATGCCCTCAAAGGTTTCTAACCAAGGAGAACACAATGAATACTCTATCCAATCCAGATCATCTTAAGGTCCTCTTTCTATACTCAGCCTCCTACTGAGAGGTGCTCTATGTCTAGCATATAATGCATTCTCAGATTCAGCTCTGATTGATGTCTTGCACATCCACAAGACAAACAGCACCAGAAACACTAGATCCAAGGATCGTGCCTGTGACATAAATAGAACCTGCTGGAGTGACCAATATGTGTCTCAAAGGATCCCCATTCTCTGCTCTACAGACTACACTATGTGTAATTTCTCTGCAGCCTGCACAATTTCTTCACCATATAAGCCATGCAGAAATGGATGTAGAGCTGTACAATTTATATGATTACTGACATGGCACAGAAAATCTCAAAATACACTCCTGCTGTGTTTTTGGCTACCTTCATCAAGACATCACTTCTTCTTCTTCTTCTTTTCACTTTTCCAGGTTAGGGGTCACCACAGCAGAACAACGGTCCACAGAATGATTGGCAGTGGAGTTTTATGGTGTCAAGTTGCCAGCCCAGCGCCCAGTCTTCAACAGAAGGCACACACATGCACACACACACATCTAGGGCCAATTTGGAGTGTCCAATCCACCTACAGTGTGTCTTTGGGATATGGGAGGAAACTGGAGAACCCAGAGGAAACTCACATGGCCTCAGGAAGGACATGTAGACTCCGCACAGAAGGCACCTCAGCCGAGAATCAAACTGGAGAACCTCTTGCTGTGAGGTGGCAATGCTAACCACTGTACCATCATGGTTGCCCTCCATCAAGACATCACTGCTATCAATATTACACAGATGCACCCCATCACAAAGTAGACTACTGTTCTATTTTTGTTTGGTGGTTCTACTTCACATTTTGTGTACCTCATGATCAAGTCCTTTAGTTGACAGTATATCCAATGCAATAAGCCAGTTGGGGGATGTACTGGAAAGGGTTAAACCTAGAGAACCAGGTATTTATTCAGGAAAACGGGTGAGGTTGCCACACACAGGCATTTAAAACTAGGTGTGTTTGAAATTAAAAGCAGTTCATTTCAGAGATTACTTCATTTCTAGAGAGTTGAATGAACAGATTAAGCAGACTGTGTGTCTGACAAATGAAACTTGGAAAATAGGATACTGTGTTAGCCTTAGTGAAATCTGAAAAAACAGAGAAAGTGGTACTTTGATTACCTGCTCTATCCCAGAAAGTGAGAGAGAGAGAGAGAGAGAGAGTGGTAGGACATGTACTCTTTCAATCGTGACAGAGGTATTGTTTACTAAAGATACTGATGTTGCCTTCGGTAAGCTGCTTCTTTTTAACAGAAGAAACAAAAGTACTTCATATGCAACTGGTCAAGAGACACTGAAGGTATGCTTGAACTTAACTTGATTTTCAGTGTTCTAAAGCTGACTGTTTTATTATATTTTATTATAGAAAGTGTTTAAAAAGCTTTCCATTTCATGCTACTGAAACGAGTGATGATAACTATTTACTCTGCATATGAATTAAGGACTTGCAATAGAACCAATTATTCTGGGTCTAACAGTAGCTATTTTTTATTTCATTGCTATTATATTCAAAGCACAGTTTTCATGGACTGTCTGAAGTAAATTAGCACGTTGTGTTTCCTTGTGTTTAACCAAGCCAAATTGCCAACAACTGCATCTGTTCCTTTTTTATTAAACACGCATTACCGATTTATCTGATTTTTGTTTTTGCACAAAACAATTTCTTTTTTATCTTGTATCTTTCATAGATTGCACATGGTATTTAGTACTGGAGGATCTTAAACTCTCACCGAGTTCCTTCACCTTCAGAGAAGTTTTTTAAAGGTTGTGAACTTTACTGGCGAGACTGGAATGTACAAACATTTGTGACATTTATTTGTCCTAATCAGGTGTTGCAAATAAAGTAGGTGGAAGGATGAAGAGGGTAGAAGTAGCCTTCATCCAAAGTATTACAGTCGTGCACCAGAGCTTACAAGACATACAAGGACATATGCAGCAAAATGCTACTAGTATACAACGAAGTAGACAGCAAAGCATTGATACTATACAAAAAATCTTCAATGAAGGATTGCTTTACAACAAAAAGATAACTAAGACTTGTTACAAATTGTTACAAGCCTGAAACCAGAGTTTGGGGCCTTATTCGCAGGATATGTAGCATGCTAAAGCATTCAGGCTTTTCTAAAGAAAGACAAGGAGAAGACAAAGAAGGCAGTAGCTGTAGCTGTTAGTCAAAAAACTACAGAAGTAGCTTAAACTGCCCCATAAAGATACCCAGAAAGATTTCAAAATGATTTTGTAATGGCAGGAAAGCAGCTGTGTAACTTGATTGATCTGGAAAATGGGTAGCGTTTCTTTAAAATGTTTGATGCTGTCTGTTGCACTGGAATATTCTCATGAATAGCTACCTAGCTGGGCAACACTTTGCATCATCATTTAGTTAATTAGGCATTGATTAGCAATTACGAATGTATAAAGTGAAGTAGCCTGAAAGGCTGGAATCATACATTAAGTCTGAAATAACAGTCTGAGGAATTTGCCAAGAAAAGGGGCTCTAAATTAAGGAACTGCAAGAAATGATTGCATCTGCTTTAAGTAAGTTTCAGATGTGCATGAGTTTAT
This sequence comes from Protopterus annectens, assembly GCF_019279795.1. NCBI lineage: Eukaryota > Metazoa > Chordata > Ceratodontiformes > Protopteridae > Protopterus > Protopterus annectens. Next base: position 207,858,407 of record NC_056749.1, read on the forward strand.
TATACCTCAGGTGTATTATGCTGTATTTATCAGCTTATGAAAAATAGGTGTGTACTAGACTAATGGCCCTGGAGCCTTTACAAGCCTAGCCCATAGGATTACCCTGGCATTGTGCCACCCAACCTTAGTTCCTAGTGTCTCTGTCGAGTAGAGCCACTGGAGTGATCCCCGGGGTGAATTTTCTATTTCCTATCCACTCATCAAGATTTCTCTTGAAGAGGGCCAGTGAGGTGCTCTGCTTGACAACAATTTCTGGGCCAGAAACCACTCCTCCTGCAGTAGATAGGCTACCTAGTACTTACCACTTCCACTGATGAGCTAGAAGGCTTCCCTCCAACACAGAAAGGCTTGGAGGGCTCAGAAGCTTACCGATAGTCCTGGATACAACAACTATATATCTGGACTAGACTAGTTACAGGAAAGGCAGGAAACAAGCACAAATGTGGGCTTTTAAACCAGAAAGTTGAAAGAGATGGAAAAACATCTGGGCCAGAAACCAATCCTCCTGTGGTAGATAGGTTACCTGGTGCTTACCACTCCCACTGATAAGCTAGAAGGCTTCCTTCCAACATAGAAAGACTTGGGGTGCTCAGAAGCTTGCCAACAGTCTTGGATACAGCAAATCTGTATCTGAACTAGAGTAGTTACAGGAAAGGCAGGAAACAAGCTTAGAATTTTTTTTTTCCAGAAAGCAGCTAAAACAGCACTAAAAACAATTCATGTGCAGTGCAAGCTAGCACACTTGAGTGTATAGCAGTATTAAAGCAATTACAGTTTAAATAAATGCAATTTATTCAAAATATATTCTGTATAATAATATGTATAATAATATATACAAATATATCTTTGAGTTAGCTGGAAATATTCCCCATCTCTTTTTCCACAACCATTTCCATAATTTTCCCAAAATCAAACTGCAGTCTCAAGGCTTATTACATAACAGTTCTTGACATTGCACCAACCAAATATGCCAAACAACCACTAATAACAAATATCAACAGAAAGGATGTCCTTATCAGCAATATTCTCATAATAACCATAAAGAATCCTATTTATAGATAAGGGAAAAAGAAAATCCATTTTATAAGACTGTGGCAGCATTTTCAAAAGTAAAATAATAATAATTCTGTGATATTCTAAATATACATGATGTATTATCTCATCAGCATGACAAAAAGAGCAAAGCTGTTGGAATTTAATTTTGTATTTCATATCCGCTTTTACCAGCAATTTTCGTAATAACCTTCATAAAAATGATAAATCTCTAAAACATTCTCTGTCATTTTGTCTGAATATTCTACTGTATATTAGAAGATAGCATATTCCATGGTTTTTCCCTATAAAATTAATCTATAACCTTGAAATACCATAACTTCCTCACCTTGATATCCACAAAATTATTTAATTTCCACAGAAAAAAATAATGATATTTCAAGGAAAAAGGCACAACTATCTTATTCCATTTCCTAGAAAACATAACTTCTCAGTCATCTTTGTATTTTTTTCCCTTAAGAATCTACCAAAAAAAATCAACAGAATTATTCCTGACCTTTTCCAATACCCCAAAATGCAACAAATCTTGATCGCTGTTCTCATTCCTACAAGAAATTATATTTTGGTTTATAGGCTTTAAACAACTACCCCCAAAAAACGAAGAAAAAAAATTCTAAAAGCCTTTTCTCCTTGGATCATGTAAAACAGAAAACATTACCAAAATAACCTAATTTTGCCAAAAGAGTTGTTGCGTCTTTCGGCTTTTCCCGGTTAGGGGTCGCCACAGCAGAACTCCGGTCCGCTAATAATTGGCAGTATATTTTTACGTGTGGAGTTGCCGGCCCTGATGCACAACCTTCAACAAAGGTACGCCCATTTACGCATGTCACCACACAGATTGAGAATCGAACAAGACAACGTCTTACTGTGAGGCGTCAATGCTACCGCAGCACCACCACCACAGTGATAATTTTGCCAAAAGAGTAAACTTGAGAATACAACCTTTTTGGAAAAGAAAGATGGAAACACTTCTATCTGTCTAAAAGATGCAGAACATCATCCAATAAAGTATCACACTGTAGCATATAAACTTGATACATCTCAAAAGTAATACTTTATATAGATATACTTTCTTGTGAAAATTATTTTCACTAAACACAACAATAAAAGCAAAGCCCATCCATTTTAACAGTATTCAATACCTGTAATTATAATAAGAAATATAAGTTTGTCCACATAATCCACTTTCCTACATACAAGAGTACAGTCATCAACGTAAGATAAAATCAGTGGGAAAGATATACCAGGCATAATTTCCCATAAAGCAGAAGAGGCTAATAAACTATTTTTCAATAACCACATTCATAACCAAAACAGACACCAAGCTCAAATCAATATGAACTGGACAACCAAAATGACTATTCAACATTAGCCTAAGCCAAGAAAAAGTATAAATGCTTTGTATAATATCTATAACATTTGAAGAAATATTATGTGTGTAATATATTCAAAAGGCAGTTATGTGAAAGGGTATCAAAAGCCCTTTTAACACTGAATGAAATCAAGAAACCTTCCTTATTAGTAGTAATAAAATTTAGAATTTCATGGATAGAAGCAATTCTTGACTTAATTTTCATTTAATACTATAAACACCCATATTCAATTAAAAAAAAAACATGCAACGACTCAACATTATGTGCAGGATTTTATGAAAACTCTTATCTGAATTATTTAAAACAGTGGGTCTCCCCTTTGTCAGATCTTCCTTGTCTCCTTTCATGTACATGAAATAAATAACACCTTAACAAACATTCCAGTTTATAATACCCTTCTTAAGCCACTCATTTAACACATTAAGAAAAATTTGCGTATGAGCACTGTCTGTGTTTTTGTAAAAATTGTTAGAAATTCTGTATGTTACAAGAAACTTGTCACCATTAATTAATGTTAAGACCAAATCAAGTTCAGATACCAAGACTGGCTTAGTCAATAATTCATTATCATCCAATGTTAAAGTTGGTACAACCCATTGTATAGAACAGTAACAGATGAATACAAAAACTGAACATATTATGCTACTACGTTCATAATCCCAGTTTGGGTAGAATGCATGCAGTTACTGCAATCCCTCAGCTGTAATATTAAATCAACCCCCCTTTTTAATTTTTCAGAGAAAAAAGGAGATATATCATAACAACTTGTATAATATATCTGTGTTTAATCAGTAATAAACTCAGTCTAGTATTGTCAAATCCTAGAACTCTGCACATCCCCCACACATGATTCATATTGCTTCCAAGCATATAACTGTGCTTTCCTATGAAACTTCAGCAATCCCTTCTGTTGATTGATAAATGCCTTCTTATATTGAACCTTGAATTCCATCCACTACTGGGGCCATAAATCATAAACATCCACCAGAGTTTGATGCCACAAGTGAGTTAAACCATTGTTCCAAGCATCTGAATCCTCCACCCAACCATTTATCCACTTATTACCCTTCCCTTCAATTATTTTGCAGTATCATAACCTGAAAAATGACAGCCTTATGATCAGAAATAGTCACATTTAAAAGTGTGGAAAATATAAAAGGAAAATCAGTTGCAAAAGCAAAACAATCAATTTCAGTACATAGACCCCCCCCCTTCATTTAGTTGGCCCAATAAAATTCTCTAAAGTAAAATTGTCATCAATGAAAATGAAAGACATCAATTTAACATCACATTTTGGCCTAGCCATTCTCATATGACAATTCCAATCACCCACTATAATGACAAGACAATTAATCAAAGTAAACATTTTTACCTCTTTAAACAACCCTTCTCTGTCTTTCACAGAAACATGAGCATATATAACAAATAATCAAAAACCCTACTCCATAGTTTAATATAAGAAAGGAATAACCTGCCTAGTATACCTACCAAAACATCACATTAGGGATAGATACAGTTGGTTGGCATAAAAGAATGATCCCAGAACACAGATCATTCTCAAAGCTCCAGATAAGAGTCAAATTCCATAACATTTTAGTGTGTATTTTTTGAGAAATAGTTAAACAATGACTATCAAGAAAACAAAATATATCACCATAAACTTGTTTACAAAATTCCATAACAAATAAGCAATATTTCACAGCGACCAAACTATTTACATTAACACTACAGATTTCTATACCATTTCTTCTCTTTCTTACAAATCTGTTTTTGACTCCTTGCCCCAACTTTATTTTATGAACTCTATAAGCAATTGTAGCAACATCCTTTTTAGCACTTTCACCTTTATCAATATGTGAGAACACATTACTGACCTCACTATCTTTTCCTCATTCTTCCTCAACAGAAATATCTTTTAAATCATCTGTCACAATCACACATCACATAAAACAGTAGGTTGCTCATCTTTTACAGTAGTTCTCACATTCAGTGTAGAAAGATCATCATTAGACTTAGCTGGTGAATCTAGTGCTTTAAAAATACAGTCAAACCAAAAATGACCAGATATATTACATTTCCTACACTGATGTACACAGTTTGCTTTAGAATTACCATTTTTATCACATATTTTACAGTGTCTTTTGTCATAGTCCTGAATAAGGTGGGAAAAAAACCCATGACCTTATAAGACAAATAGGCTTTATAACCATTTATGAAAGTAGCACCAGGAAGATGATTTGATTTCTCCTCAACAGGATTCAAAGACAGCAAAACTTTTCATCTCCACTCCATAATCCCCTACCATCATACAACATTTTAACTTCATAAACAGGATGGAAAAAAGAAGAAAAATTACATTTTACATCAGTATACAAAATATCTGGAGTTCAGAATTGAACAGTAAAATACCTTTTAAAGTTTATGGTTAAAGCTTGAAAATTATACTTAGCCCACTGTTAACAAAAAGCTTTTAGTTGATCCTGGCTCAAAAAATGATCTGCAATATCAAGTGTTTTAAATGTGAGTTCACAAAAAGTCTCTTGATGAGCATGAATGAATGCATATACATCCTTTACACTAAATACTGATGCAACAATTTAACCATCCTAAACTTCATATCTGTTTATAGGCTGCACAGACTTAGTAGCGACCCTACCACTGGCAATTTTAGCCATTTCAGTACAAGAACAAATGCCTTATTAATGTATTTTTTTTTAACCGCTGAAGCATAAGACAATGGTGATTTAGCCTACCAGTAATATCCAATGAAGCAGTCAAAGGATCAGATGAACAAATCAGAGCAATGTCAGAGTTAATGGGACATGTCACATACTGCTCCTCAGGTGCAGCAACATTTCCCATTTTGATTTTTTTCAATAATTTGATACCAGGAGACTTCTGAACCAATAGCAGGATCATCATTAATCATTGCTCTTAAAACAGAAGTCAGTAAGCTATCGGAGAACAATTCTGTCACAACAATATGCCCAGCATCAGGAAAAATGCTATATTCTATAGCAGAATGCTGCATACTGCAACCACCCTTCAGCCCATTGCAAACATTTCTGCCTACCAAAAGAGCAGGGATCCTTTTTTATATGCAAAAAGAGCTCACAAATGTGCAAATATATAGATATACAAATCTATTTATACATATTCATAATTTCCTTTACAATCATACTAAATTTTCATCCATATTAGACCCTCACTCCTTTTTTAATAACCACCATCTGATTTTACTTGATATTGCTGCTAAAATCCATTTATCCTAAAACATCATTTCATTTATTCTTTCATTCCATGTAACCCATATAACATAAAGTAACTTTTTATCTATTCTTTTAACATAGTCTTTACTTGCATTTTTTTACTATCCATATTTAATCATATCCTTGTTTATTTTATCCACCTTTTATGTCTTTCAAAATAAATTCTTTACATAGTTTTCCTCACAATTGTTTTACTCTTTTACATTTAAAACACGTTCTGTAGTTTCTTCTTCTTGATAGTGTAAACGGATTCTATCAAATTTCTTTTTATATGGCATATTTCCTTTAACTGGCAACTTATCTATTACCAGTCACCATAAAAAAAGCTTAATATTCTAATTTCTGAATACAGTTTGCTTCTTATTTTTATAGCTTTATTTTTCATCTGTTAGATTTTCCCATGGTTTTACAAAGTAATATTTTATAATTACATTCTTATACCATACTTTTCTATCTTTTTCTATATCATCAATTTATATTTTCCACGAAAATATTTATTTCTTGGGAATATTTTATTTCTTCATTTATATATTCTTTTTTTTCCATACTCGGAAATTTATCATACTTATATTTATACAATTTTACTACTAATGTCTCATCTTTTTCATTTATCCACTTTTAACATTTTGTACAAATTTAGTGAAACAGCATATATCACTGGGTTATTTAACCTTAAACCGTGTTCTTCTTTATTTACATATTAAACTCCTCTTTTTAATGGGTTTAATTTAGAACCTGATGTAAATGAAAAAATACCTGCAATAATTAATTTTCAAATACTGTTGATAACATAAATAGACTTGCTAAGTATGATATTTTACCCTTCAGTACTGAATTTATCAAATAACCCTTTTTTCTGAATGATAATTTATATGATCTCCAGAAAGACAGGGTTGTTTTATTCCTTCTAATGTTTTTTCCCATTGAATTCCCAAATTTTATACCTAACACAGAAGTTTCATTAATTGCAAAATATATGCCCACTTTCTTTACTACATTTCTCTTTATTTAAAGACATCCCTATCACATCTAGATACTCATGTGTGCAAATTATTACTTCTTTTATCCAAATTTTGTTTTTTGCATTTATTATAATATCTGCATATGTTAACAGAACTGGATTTCTTAACCCTTCAGATGTTATATACTCCATCTCCTTCATTTTGTAATTTATTTCACATCACATGCTATCACATTCATAACTCATGTAAAGAATATACGATTCATTGGACATCGCTGTCTTACACTATTCTTCATATGTACCTCTTGGCTTAACCAGCCATTTACAAGTATTTTTACTTTATTACTATATGCTGACATGCATAATTTCCTAACTTTCTCACTTATATTATTTAATTCTTACAGACAAGGTTTCATGTCCAATTGTGTCAAATGCCTTATTAAGGTCTCTTATCATGATTTTCTCTTCTAGTCATAATATCATCCAGAATTTCCCTGTCACTAATATTTCTTGACAGCCCTTCTCCTTTGTACTATATATACTATCTTCCATAATATTTTCAATTTTAGTTTCAAATCTCTTTTGTATTATTTCCATATGAATTTAAGTATTCAACTACATAATTCTCTATTCACAAAACCTTCATTAAATGATTCATTCAAAATTTAAAAATTTTTTTTGCCAATCCCTTACATTTTTATACAGCTCATATCCTGTTCCATCTGGTCCTACAGCTGAATCTATATTTACTTGCCCTAATACTTTATCAAGCTCATTTAAAGAAAACTCCTTTTCCAACTGATTGTTCTCTTTTTCTGTTAACTTTTTTACTTTCCATGTTTTTCACTAACTTGTTTTTTCTTTGAGCATTTCTTGTGCATATTGTACTACTCTATTCACAATATTTTCCTGAGTTCTTTCTATTTCTCCTTTTAAATTTTATTACTCTCATTACACTACCATGTAATCTGCTTAAGTAACATGATACTTTTTATCTTTTTCCTTGTAAAAATATCTTTGCTTATATAACAATTCTTGTATTTTTCTTGATTTCTTTCATATCATTCTTTTTCTTTGTCAAAGTACTTTCTATCATTATGTTCTAAATCATACAGTGCATCATGTGTTCTTTTTTATTTTTCATTCTGTACTTTTCTCACATCATATTGCTACTGTAAAAATATTTTTTTCCTTATTTTTCTTTAAATATATCATCCACCATTCAGACCAATTTTATAAAGTGTTCTCACAGTAATATGATATTTCCATAACTGTATTACTAATCTCTTTCCTCCTTCATTCAATGCTTTCTCATTTATCCTTTTTATACTTTTTCCTATTTTTATATATTCCTTGTTTCCGTTCTCTACTCATATTGCAAGATGATCAGAAAATCCTGCTTCAACTATCTCCTCTTATTCTATAACTAAACCTTCTGATACCATAACATAATTATTTCAATTCTATACATACCCCTTTTATAAGTCCATGAATTTTTGTCCCAAAGTTTTAACTTAACATGCCTTATAACTGCTAAAATTTTCCTTATATCACTTCATTTTTTATGCTTACCTCTTCAATCACAAATTCTCCTGTTATTATAATATTCATATTCATCACTACCTAGTTTAAAATCTGATGAAATAAGCTTCTCCTTTCTTTACAATTAGTGTAATCATATAATGCTGTAATTCTATATACTTGTTCTCTCCGTTTTATATCTAAAATGATTAATCTTTCCATGTTTGCTAAACTCTAACATATTTACTGTGTTTCTACAGAATATGGCTATACCAGAACATCTCTCATTTCCCAAATTTAGATTATCTTTCCACCGCATATCTCTGTAATCTTTCTTCATTTTGTTAAAAATATTATGTCTTCAATATAATTACATCTACACAACACAAATCCCTATTCTTCTTACATATTTGTAATACTATTCACATTTCTAATACTATTCACATTTCAGAAAGCACTCAAAAATGTTAATTTTCCCTGTTGCTTAGATTCATGGTTTCATAAGTTTATAACTAATTACTAGGCTAGCTTTCTTAGTAGGCCATTCTAAGCCTAGCCAGTTTCCATCCCAAAGGTGAGAATCAAATATTCTAACTTGTGTCTGTGAGTCAAACACATTAACCATTATATCAGTCCCCAATCATTAGCTGTATATATTCTTTTTTATCCATTTCCATTCTTTATCTTTTATACTTATCCTTTTAAATTTTCTTTTCATGTATTTTACACTTTTACCAGTAGAATTCTTTTTCCCTTTACTTCCTCCCAATTTGTCTTCTTCATAACTTATTTCAGAACCCTCTTCTATGTCCTCTTTATTTTTTTTTATTTTTCTACCATTTCTAACATATCTTCTTTGTTTATTTTCTACTTTTTTCTTTTTCCTTATTTTCATCTTTGCAATCCATTCCTTAAATGTCCAATGTTTTATTTATAACATTTCAATTCACATTTTTGCATCATGTCCCATTTCCCCACAAATGTAACATTTTTGTCAGTTATTTATCAAATGTTATTCTTTTCCACAAAAAAAAAAATTCAGTTGTCTTCAGTATTTTACAACACCCTTATTCCCCTCCACATTTATCGTTCTTGGTGTATGCATAATGTTTTGTTTCCTTCTATTTTTAATACAGTATTACAATTTCAGCTTTTCCATAAACCCCTTTCGTCATAAACTTTTGCAATGCCCAGTGCTTCTTTACATAAAGTTTTCAAGTGTCCTTTCAAAGTCTTTCTACCTCAATTTGAAATTGTACATTAATTTTCTTTTGTGTTTCCTATTAAATGCTTTTATCACATAAAGCTTACATAAGCTACAGTTTTTCTTTATTTCATATTCTGCAAGAAAATTTAGTGTTGAAAAAATAGTCTCAAATATAATGTCACAAAGTGTCTATAATAGGAATAAATGCTCTTACCACATGTGTTTTTAAACCCAAATTAGCTATTAAATTGCCCCACACTTCGTACCTGTTTCTTTGTCTTCATTACTTTGAATCCTTACTACATACTTCTGATTTTCATTTTCTTCTGCCTTCTTTTCTGCAACTCCACTTTTGACTTTTTTTGCTTTCTCTGCATATGTATTCTTTTCCATCTCACCACTGTTCTTCAGGATTGTCTCTGCATCCTCTTTTTGCATTCTCTCCATAATTTTCCCCCAGGAAACATCTCCTTCATTTTATAGCTCACTCTGCACTACCATTCCTTTATGTAAATCATCCTACAACCCTCCTGACTGGAGAGTTGTAATTATACAGCCATTATTTGCTGACTCATCTCCATCAAACAGATCTCTTTGAAACATTTCCTCAGAATGCTGCATACATTCTCTGGTCTCCATATTTGCTTTCTCCTCCATTTCTTTCACCACTCCATCATCTCCTTCTCTGTCCATCTGTCACCTTGTTTCTACAGGCTGCTTCTGTGCCTGGAATGGAAACAAGAAGTGCTCCTCCAAAATGGCTCCCACTCACAGCAATGATAAGTAGGGGAAGTTTCTTGATGCTCTGGCCAAGTTTCCCCAAATAGTGTAAATACCACTTCAGGTATCTCCTGAAAAGATACTACTAGCCTAGTGGGACTAACCTGGTCAACAAAGGATCCATAAATAACTTAAAATAAATAAATAAATATTTTTGAAAAGGGATTATAATTTAATCCTTATAGGAGAAGATATTCATGAAGTACAGGAAAATCTTGGGGACAGATTTCATCCTGTTTATCAAGAAATTTTAGTCATGTGGAATGTCAAGATGTTAGAACCTTGTAGAATCATTTAGAAAACTCTGTGGCTATTCCTTAGTGTACAGTATTGATTCTTATACCATTAGGCAGGTGGTGTTAGAAAATGGGAGATTTTTAAAGGTGATGTAGATATTTTTAAAGGACACAAACCACTATGCATTTATAACAAGGGACAGGATATCAAAAATATTTTTTGAAGAAAATAAGGACTTTGAATGAAGTAAAATAATATCACACAATAGCAGTGTACCTTTACCTAGGGTGTTTGCAAACTTCATAGAAATGCAAATAATTGTTCAAATGCATCTGTGGTTAATTTTAATAAAAGTTGTGCTATTAGCTCCCTTGTGGTCCTCAGTAAGGGTTGTTCATGTTTTGTTAATCTCATTTGTATTTTGCAGTTGGGTGATTTCCAGGTTTTACAAGAGATGTTTTCTGAGTCATTCACAAAATCTTTCTTATTTCATTAGGAAGCCTTAAAAATTGGTAGTATTGATTATGAATAAATTAAAAATAAGCTGCTGTAAGGTTTGTGTGAGCTACATTTTCAATACTTCTAATGTGTTATTGGATTCTAGACTGAAATGGTTATTTTTTTGCTCTATATACTAAAACAGTATCTTTCAGATAACAACATTTGCTGTTCAGTAACCCTGAAAGAATGGCAAAAGATATACATTCCTAAAATGACCTCGAGGGCATCAGAAAAAAACTTGGATACATTCAGGAAGCTTAGCTAGGCTTGTAAAAGCCCTTGTGGTTGTTAGCCTAGTATATACCTATGAACCTTTTAATAGTGTTCAATGGATTCTCTGTTTAGGAAGTTAATCACTTCCTATAACCTGAGATCAGGGTAAATAACTTAAGAAGTGCCATTTTTAGTTTGGTAATTGTTGCCATGTTTTTGTGCATCATAAACAAAACATTCTGAAAAGCAGCTTAAAAGGTTTTGAAATATGTCTATTGTACATTCACTCTGTAAAATAATACAGTGTGTACTTTTTTCTTAAAATATGGTTGTTTTCTCATATCCAGGAGAGGAATTTTGATATGGGCTCCTTTGATATGGGCTCCTCATCTTTGAGAAGAATACTGGTATGCTCTCATCTAATAACTCAGTCATACACAGAGTGTGAGAAAAAAGAGAGGTCTGATGCTAACTTCCTTCTCCTGCACTGCTAAACATTACCAGATTTCACACATATTACAGGTTTAGGGATTCCTAGTTGTATGTAATAATCTACCTCCATTGAACTGACACTAGTATAATTAGTTAACTGAAAAATATACTCACATATTTTCTGAAACATGACATTTGAAGTGTATCGACTGATGTGGGGATTCTATTACTTTTGACATATAGTGACTTTTAGGTCACATTTGATATGTGTTAACATGACCTGAAGTTTAAAAAAATAAACACTGTACTATAAGCAAACAAAACTATTTAATGACCAAAACACATTAAACAGTGAGTGCTTTCATCCTGATAAGACTTATTCAGGCTGAATAATGTGACAAAAAATCAACAGCATTTAAATACACAATCAGTTTAAATCACATGATAACTAATTAATGCTTCAACTCCTTTCTTTTAAGGAAGGCTACAAAATCTTCCCTATCATTTAACCCAGGTGGGTGGCAGGCATTAAATTTCACCTGCCAATCATATTCTAACTACCCAAGTTCTTCTTCAGCATAACATTTCTTATCATAACATAAAACTTCATCCAAGACACACAACTTAAAATCAACTTTGCATTGATTGAACTTGTAATGATTCTCCAATGCATTTTATCATCTCCAGTAGTTACAGCATATTTATGCTCATACATTCTTTTGTTCAATTTCCTAGTAGTGCATCTTACATAAAATGAGTTGCATGACTTATACCACTAAATACACTATGAATTTAGACTTACAAGTATATTTACCTTTCAGCTGTACATTATAGCCACTGATATTAATCTTCTTAACATCCGTCAATAAATAATTACATAAGTTGCAGTTAAAGCATTTATACATCTCATGGCCTGAAGTTTAACTATGATTCCATCATCATTTAGTGGAATCGACCAAGGATGTATTTTAGAAAACTTATTCTTTTTTGATGGGCATTCATTTTGAGCTCTTAAGTGTGCTACAGCTTTTCATCTTCCACATTGTTCACCTCTTTTTATCTACAACATGTAAATAAGTTTAAAGCTTACTTAAAGTCTTTCCATGATGCTATATTCTTAATTTTCTTATAATTACCACTTCTGAATATGTCTAATAAATCTACTGTTATTAGAAGGTCATTGTTGTTTAGCATACAGTGTATGAATCAACTGAATAAATAAATGAATAAGCAAATAAAATGATGATGCTCCTATTGCTGAGGAGGTAGGAAATATTGCATACAACTAATACAATTTAAAATGATTAAGGCTGTCACTTATCCTCGGAACGCACCACAGAGGACATGAAATGATCTCTGCTCAGACGGTCTGCTGTAACATATTCAGCAGTTTGGCAGACACTTTAGCCAGAGAGGTTCATTCTTGGATCATATTTGTAGATGTACTGTACATATTAAGTCATGTGAAAATTAATAGGATATGTCTGTATTTTTAGTTATAACAAAAATAAAATGTATAGAAAAATGTTTTAAATCTCTTTAAGCAAAAAAAAAAAAAAGAAAACCATGAAACCTACTTTCCATGTGAGTGCAGATAAGTAGAAAACTTTGCACATCTGTTCATTACTCCTTTTCCTTTTAACTTGATTGCAAAGCTGAGTAATGAAACACCTGCAGGAAAGTGCAAAGAATAACAGTAAAAAGGTGCACAATTACTTGTGTTATCCATCTGAGTGAATAGACTGACATTTATTGATTTGTCTGAGTGCACCTTTGTTACTTAGGAGTTCCTTACTCAGCATGTGTATGGAGGCTGCAGTTATATTAGTTGTGGAGTGCTGCCAGCACTCCCCATGTCTGACATTACAAGATGTCAGGTTCTTAGCTGCAGTCAGAGTAAAAGAGCTTGCTATTCATATTTGAAACAGTTTGTGTTATTCTGTTCTGCATGAGAGCTACAGATGGAATTTCAAAGACATTATTCCCACCTGAGAGTGGACTATATTCTTTTTCAAAGACCGGATCAAAAATAATGCTATTTTTCAAATGATAACACATCTTATGCAATTAACGTATGTATTCTTTTCTGAATGTAATTATTTTTTGACTGAAATTCTTCTATTATGGTTAAGAATATTTTCAACCTAACACCATTAAATCACTGCAGCACTGGATAGCAGTTCTGCAGTTAGAAACATGTGCTTTTCCCTCTGTTTCTACTTAGTGTGACACATTAGGGAAAGATAGTACAGTTGTCCTACTAAGACTTTAGCAAGGTGCTTAACGAAGTACCCAACATAATACTGCAGAGCCTGTGAGGTGATTACAAGTTTGTAGACTAGGTCAAGATTTTGGTAACAGAGCACAAACCACAGTCAGACTAGATTCCATGCTGCAGAGAAGGACCAATAATAGTTATGTTCAGTATTGGGCTCAAACCTCTTTAATGCCTTTACTGCAGAAAGCCAGAAAAGAAAGGTTCTTCTTTTAAAAAAGGCACAGAAAATCATATTAGGATTAAAACTCAAGATGGGAGAGAGAGAGAGAGAGGATGAAGAAGGCCTTTGTAAGGTTGAATGAGTGGTGAGCAACATGGCAGTTTAGATTAAATCTTAGAAATACATCTAGTATACACACTTACACAGGAATTAGGAAAAGATTATAGGATCAGTAGGAGAGGAAAGGACATACAGGTAGGTTTATCGGGTGATTAATACATGGAAAATAAATATAAAAGGCAAAGACAAGGGCTAGAAGAACACTCAGATAATTTTCAAGACATATCAGTTGGCTTTATTTTCTTTTATAAAGAAATAAAGAGACTCCTTCAAGAGGTATACATACAATGCAGGTAACCAAGTATATTTTTGCTTCATTTTTCAACCTACTCAGCTAATCATCAGCTAATTCTGTTGGCTGTCCTCATTCACCAGGTATATCTCTACCTCCTGACCTCTCCTGGACTTACTGTTGATTAGGTTTGGGATTTGTGAGGCGAATGAGTCATCCTGGGACAGTGTCATATTGCTACCATGGGGGAATATTCCTAATTCCACTCCTTGCATATCTTGCATGGGTACTTACGTATTATCGCAACCAGATTTTTGCGGTTGCGGTAATATTCATGCTGGCATGAAAAGAGTGTGGGAATTAGTGTAACTTGTTATTGTACATCTTTACTTACAACAAATATGTTTGGCTTACATTCAGGAAGATAAACAACTGTGAAACTCTTCTTCCTGTTTTGCGTGCTTTACACATGCATGGTTCAATTGGCTGGGCTGCTATCTTACTGTCGAAAGGAGTACTTTAACTATGAAGATGGAATGTTTACGAGAAAAAACACGGAGACCTGGAAATGCTTTGTGGTTTATTTGTCAAATTTTACAGAGTTGCAAGGAAACTTTTATAACAGAAACTTGCATAAAAATAAAAGGTTTGTGAAATTGATGATATTGGATGATGTTGACAGGTGATTCGAGGGTAGTTTTGCATGTGAGAAGTTGACAGCAGTGCTTTGGTTTTGTGTTGTGATGGTGCTATCCTCGGACGAAGGGAGATTGTGCTAGTGGTAAAGAGCAAACCTGAACTTAAACTTTTCCTTTTTAATTAATAATCCTGCCTAAACAAATTTCAGCGTGAAAGAAAACACTTTATGTGACATTTTCACAGCATTATTGTTACAATTTACATATCAGGAAGCAACCAGTATTATCACGAAAATCTGGTTGCGATAATATGTAAGTACCCTTGCATGTGCCTAACAACGTTCCTAAGGGTGAGATGTGCACTGTGCTTGCAGTACTGAAGGACCTCTCACTTCAGCAAGAAACTGATGTCTGCAGGATATCCTGCCCAGCCTCTGCAGCACTTCTTGGTTGTTTACCTTGGTCTCCACCAGGAAAATCAAACTTCTTGATGTGTGTCTTGAACACACATCTCCCCCTCACACCCATATGCACACCCATACTCCCATGCCCCTCATCCTGTTGAGATTGAATATAGGAACAAAGTAGGGACATTCTGCCAAAAATTTGGGCATCTAATTTGCATATTTTTTCCGTGCCAAACAGCACTCGTCCTGCTTTCAGTAAAATGTGGGATGCTATTCAGAAATACTTGTTTGAAAAACTGAAAGACAAATCAAGTAATGGAAAATAGAAGCACATCAAGACTTTAATGAACTGTATTGTTAAATTCTACCACAAAAGGTCATTTATTTTTGCTTCTGAAAAAGGGAGATTTTTTTATGTTTCCTCTTTCTTTAAATTATTTATGCCATTAGTATGTCGGCTATGTAGTGTGGCCTTCTGTGTACTACACAGCTTTGAAGTGTGAAGAGGGAGATTTAGAAAGTTGTGTGAACAAGGTAATTCAAGCCTGAAAATAGGGACATACTCCTCGAAAATAGGCACAGCATGTGGAGGAGTAAATGAGACCTGAAAATAGAAACATTCTTCCAATATAGGGACAGTTGAGAGGTTGTCATCCTTCCTTACCAGTGCTTTTAGACATCTGAGTTGCTAAATGAATCTCGGTTGCCGGGCTATAGTCAGAGCTTTATCCTTTTACACCACAAAAGATTTCATGAACTAGAGAAACAGAATGAGTATAGAGTAGAATATGTGAATATATGCTTTTTTTCATGTGTGGTAAAAATATGGAACTTCCTTCCACAGGAAGTGAAGAGACTGCAAAAAGCATGAAACAATTCATGAATATATGGCATAGAAATAAGGCTGTTTTGGCAGAATTTGTGTTTTTTTAGAAAAAAAAAGTGCAGTAAATGTACCATAACAGTAGATATTCCAATAGATCACTTTTGTAGTAGCCATAGCTATGTGAGACATATCCTGCCAATGATCAGATATCCAGTTGATGTAAAACACTTTGGGCGCCTTCCTTGTGCCCTGTACATGTGTCCTTAGCACAAGAGTATGTGTTGGTTTAAAATGGGTGTAGGGAAGTGAAAAGAGAAAGCTGAATCTTGAAGCTCTATGACAGTTATTACAAAATCTGTGAATACTGTCATATCAAGGTGCAAAGGAAAAATATGGTATCCCAACACTGTCTAGGAAAGAACCGGAAGAAATGGAGGAGTGTGGGAGGGTGCTAACACTGCAACAATGATCTGTTTAAACACCTGCTGTTATGTTATCTTACATAACTGTACTATGTTCATTCTTAGATCACTGTCGCAGTAGCCAAAAGTATATGGGACAATTGCCGTAGCTTAGAAAAAAGGGGTGGATAGAGAAGAATCTGAATCTATAGGCCACTGAAGGATAGCTTTTGCAAATTCAGGTCTAGCTCTGGAGACTAAATCAAGATTGTAGTTTCTAGTTGAGGTGTGCACAGAGAACCAAGTAACTACCTCTAGAATCGAGCTATAGTCCACACCTTTCCAAAAAGCCTCAGAAATTGCCACAGCTCGAGTAGAGTGAGCACTGACTTTCTCAGATGGGCTTTTTCCATACTGAGTGTAACAAAATGTGATCGCCTGAGACAGCCATGTAGGCATGATTTGTTTAGAAGCTAGCTATTCTTTCTTTTTGCCATCAAGGAATACACAAAGTTTGTTAGACTTTCTAAAACTGATGGTCTTGCCAGAGATAAAAATCTCAATTGCCTGTATATATCTAAGGTATTTAGAATGCTTTACCTGCTGTTTTGGGGGTCATAATACAAAAAGAGGGAGATGAATGGTCTTGTTCAATGTAAATTCAGGGACAATCTATATAATAAAAAAGGGTTTGTTGTCAGACAAATCTTTTCTCGATGTAAAATCAAAAAAGGATGCATAGACATAAAGGACTGTAATTCAGATACTTCTCTAGTAGTAGTCAGAGAAATAAACAAAGCAGTCTTTCATGTCTGAAGTTTTAAGATGTACTGTCTGCAGGTTCAAAAATAAACTTCTCCAAGAAGAAAATTAAGATCACAAGATGGTGACACTTCGTTTCTAGGTGGCCTAATTTGCAAAACTCCTTTTAAAATTGTTTAAATTGAGATAAAGAAGAAAGGGGGATACAAAGGCAGACAAGAAGAATTGGCTAAAAGATATACCCCTAGGCCAAAATTCAGCAAATCACACAGGTACTGAAGAACCAGTGAAGCTCCCACTTGGGATAGGTTCTCTTTTATTTCCATCTGGAAAATCTTTTTCATTTTACTAAATATGCTTTACTAATAGCAAGTTTCTAGCCTCCTTTAATACACACTGCATACCTTGAGAAAAAGATGCATAGACAGAATCAAACTTTTATAATATAAACTGTTAGTTGGAGATTTGAATGTTGGGTTGGATTAAGGATCATTTGTCCTGTATAGGAAAATCCACTCTGTGAGGAAGTTTGTGATAATTGTCCTTGGCCAGTTGCATGAGAAAGAAGAAACGGTGTTGTTTGGGCCAAAAAAACGGTTACCAGAAGAAGTTTTGACAGGCCTGTTTTGACCTTTAGAAGAATTTTGGGTATCAGAGGAGAGGGGAAGAAGGCATTGAAGAACATTCCTGTCTGTGGGAAAGAAATTGCATTTATTTTCCAGGTCTTTTGCAAAGTGTCCGGGAACAGAACTGGTTTAGTCATGTTTTGAGAAAAGAGGCAAGCAGATCAACTCGGGGAGCTCTTCACATATTGACAATGCCTTAGAAGACCTACGTGTATAGCATCCGCTCAAGAGGGTCAATCACGGATCTGTTCAAGGTGTCTGCTAGTGTGTTTGCTCTGACAGAATGTAAGATTGTCTGTATTGCCAGGTCTCTGACAATTGTGGCTAGTCTACACATGCAATATAATTTTGATCCCCTAAATTTGTTTATATATCACATCATTGTATAATTCTGCTTCTGTCTGTTATTAGTAACATTGGCTCATAGATACATAGCTGACTTAAGGCTCTGATAACTTCTGTTAGAGTCATCATCTTTTGGAGATTTATATACTTGTTCCTGAAATAAGGCTGCCACATGCCCTGAACCTTGATGCCTTAGGACACTGCCATTCTTGCAAAATCTGAAGTGTCTGTCATGATTCACTAAGCACAAATATGGAGAGGAAATGAGAGGCCTGGATTTAACAAGACCTGACTGGCCCACTGTAGGAGATCCTTCTTGATGGAATTGAGCACTGGAACCTGGTAGGATAAGGAATGAAGATAATGGATCCAAACTGATTAGTGATACCATTGGGATTTCTGATTAGTGATACCATTGGGATTTCTGATTAGTGATACCATTGGGATTTTCTCATGTGCAGTCTGGCAAATGGGACCATTATTATGGAGGAAGCCGTATAACCCAAATGTTTGAGAAACTCTGAAGCAGTGAACCTGCTGTGTCAGATTCAGAAAGCAAGCTTGATAATACAAGACTTTGTATGAAGGGAGATATGCAGTGGCTATGAAGTTTTCTAACAGATACCCTAAAAGATTTTTTTAGATTGATCTTGAACCCCAGAATACTGAAAAGATTTATGGTGAACTGAAGGGTAGCTAATTTATCTTGGACTGATATAGATGATATAAGGGAGTCATCTAAATATGGAAAAATATGGATGCCCTGAAGTATGCAAAATATTATCATGGGGCCAAGCACTTTGTGAAAACTCTTAGAGCAGTGGAAAGCCCAAAAGGCAACAATGTAAGCTGAAAGTGCAATCCCAAGGCACAAATCCTAGGAAATACCTGTGGATTTTATGGATTGGGATGTGCAAGTATGCAGCTTTTACTTCCAAGTTTGCTAGAAAAGCACTGAGAAACAAAAGGGTTAGTAAAGACAACATCTTGAATTTTGGAACTAAAAGAAAGGAGTTTACCTTTGAAAGTGCTAAAATTGATCTTCAGGTGCCTTTCTTTTTTGGGACCAAAAAGTTCTGGAATAAAAACTTTTGTCCTTTGAGATGGAAACACTGCTTCTATTACACTGTGGGAAAGCAAATGCAACAGAACGTGAGGAAACTGATGGATATGACTTTTGGCAGATGGAAGATCCCTGATTGAGGAGGATGAGGTACCCACTGAAGTCTGTATCCATCCTTGTATCAGCTTGCCCCTTTTGTTCCAGTTTCCTTTAATGCTTCTGTTGAATAATTGCCAAGTAAGTCTCTGTCAAGATGGCCATTAAGCAACTAAGCTTTAATAAGGGAAATTTTGTAATCTTATCCTTGCATTTCTACACTTTACGGTACCAGTAACAGCACCCCTGCAAACAGCAATTAGTGTGTCATAAGCAGACTTAATAGTATGCTTAGTGACCTGTGAAACAAAGTTTAATATTTCTAACAGGGAAGATTTAATGTCAGAGTTAAGGACGTGAAGCTATAGTTTGCTGCATATTAGTAAAAATAGATGATACTTTGTCATGTAAGTCTGGCAATTAATAGCGCTAAAAACCAGAGTGGAGTAAGTATAGATCTCCTTTCCAATGCTGTCAAAGGAATAAATATCTTTAACATTTGGGACAGAGTTAGATCCCCATTAAGAATAATAATAATAGCAGCATCTTCAATAGGGTTTCCCCTAAAGGAATTTATGGGTGCCAGGTACCCTGTAAAATCCATCCGGTTTCTTTAGGGGCAGGGGGATGAACATCAGGGGGAAACAGAGGTAGAAGCAAGTGCTTTTCCCAGTCTCATGTAACTGGGGTTATGGCTACTGGTTTAGGGGAATCTGTACCTGATAATTCATATCTCTTCTAAGATTCTGACACTTAACCCCTTGAGTTAAAATATTCCTTCATTTTTGAAATTGCATTCCAAAAATAAATTTTCTCCTTGGGGTATCCTGAGGAGAAGGTATCCTCTGATTCAGACTCACAAGGAATAGTGGAGGATAATTGTGAGGCATAAGCCCAAGCTCTCAATATCTGAATCAGAAAGAATCTCTTCAACTGATTAAGAGGGGGATCTCTTTCCCTTAAGTGGTGTAGAAAATGGAAGTGAAGGCTGAAGACTGAATTGCTTCAAACAGGCCTTAGGCAAAATTATGCAGAGAAATAGTCTGGGTAGAACTGTTAGAAGGAGGTGACAATTGTTTTGTCTTTTGAGTTCTCTTTTTAGGTGTTTCATTCCTTAAGGTCTTAGGAAAGTTGTCCAAAGGCTTGACCTCCATCTAAGATCTGGTGATGTCCTCTCTCACCAATACCTGGTGAATATCTTCCTTACCCCCCAAGAAATTGAGCCTATGCTTTCCCTTCTTGGTCAAAGCTGTATGTATGGCCTAAGTGAACATACCTAAATCCTGGGCCACAGATGACTACTAAAGGTCATTCTTGAGGGATCGGGAAAAATGGACTGACTGTCTGATGTCTGTGAAAGTGTCTCAGTGGATCCTTTTCAGCCACAACCGATGTAGGAGAAGGCATTATTGTTTTATGCAGAATATAAAATATTTTTTCTAATCATTTTGATTGCTTTTATAGCAACAGACATGGTATATAAGAGAGATTCTTTTTTTATTTTGACTTATGTAATAAGACTACCCCAGTGGGCCATTGTATTCTTTACAGCTCCTATTTAAGGAAACATTTTTAAAATGTATCTTTAGTAAATTTCCTGTAGTTTCTATATGTTCTACATAGGTGTGTGTGTGTGTGTGTGTGTGTGTGTGTGTGTGTGTGTGTGTGTGTGTGTGTGTGTGTGTGTGTGTGTGTGTGTCAGAGGGGGTGTATGTGGGGCTTGAAGTGAATTTTTTTTTACTATTCTGTGTTTTGGGAAGAATCTTTCAGTATTTTGAATTGTGGAAGTTGGTGGTTCATAGTAGAACCATGAAATAAACTATAACTGAAATTTTTATCACTCTGATAAATGTTACTGGTAAATCCATCTTTTTAAATAATTAATGATTTTGCTATTTTATTTTAGTAATTATAGTTTTATGTAAAATTCTTCATGAGAAATAAATTATTACTGTTTGTCTTATCCCAGGTTTTAACACTGTTTGCAGTTGTTGACAAAATTGCTGTTTTGTTAATAATTGAATATTAGCGTTACTTGATCTGCATGTGGCTATTTGATTGCCCCCTTTGTGGTTCTGTAATGAATAAAATATGGTTTTGCCTAACAGCAGCTTCACTAAAACTCCATGTAAATTGTGTGTCGACATCAGTAAACAATTTTTCCTACTAAAACTCGGTATGCATATCTGTTTTCTGATATTTTAGTTTATTATCCAACGGACTGCATTCATTGTGGCTATCTCAATATTTGGTAACTGAAAATATTTTAGAAAATGTTTCTTTCTTGCCTTTTAGGATGTTTACCTGTCTTATACCACATTTTATTATTGACTTGTAGCTGCTGATAAAGCTGATATTTGTAAACACCTGCAAATTAATTTTAGAGTATAATTCTGTGTTTTACCTTCTCTGTTTGTAGGGCGGCCGTGGTGGTGCAGCGGTTAGCATTGCCATCTCACAGCAAGAGGTTCTCTGGTTCAATTCTCGGCTGGGGTGCCTTTTGTGCGGACTCTGCATGTCCTCCCTGTGGTCACGTGGGTTTCCTCCGGGTGCTCCGGTTTCCTCTCACATCCCAAAGACATGCTGTAGGTGGATTGGACACTCTAAATTGGCACTAGGCATGAGTGTGTGCATGTATGTGCCTTCTGTGGAAGGTTGGGTGCTGGGCTGGCAACTCAACACCATAAAACTCCACTGCCAATCATGAGTGGACAGGTGATCCGCTGTGGCGACCCCTAACTGGGAAAAGCCAAAAGAAGAATAAGAAGAAGACCTTCTCTGTAACATCCCTCCATGAATTGAGCTGCACTGGTGGTGATTTTGTATGTATAACAGCAGCTGGAGAGTACAAAACCAATGACTTTAAATTGACAAGTTGAATGACCATCCTTTTAAGCGCATTTATGTAAAGGGAATACTTATAAAAGATGCAGGTATCAAATAGAACAGAATGAGAATATTACGTAACAAAAGTAATACTTTCATTGAGATTTTAAGTTAATATATTCTTGATGCTTTGGTTAACAGTCACATGCAGTGTCTTCCATGTGGCATATTCAGTGAATTATGTTCTCGGGTATTAGGAACTTTGATAAGTAAGCCCAGAAGAAACAGATGCTAATATATCACAAAAATATTGTAGCTTGTTAAATGAGACTGTTTGCATTACCTTTGAGTATCTTAGTGCTACTGCATGATGAATGATATACCAAAATGTGATTAATCCTATGTGTAGGTGTCATGGACGGAGCACTGGAAGTGGAGAGAAATGTGGAAGCTAAGACACTGATGGAAAGTGAAGGTGATAACACTGCAGTGCTGGAGCATGAGGTGGTTCACTGCTTATATCTGCTGATAAACTTAAGTAGTGTGTGGTGGTAGGCAGAAGATACATGGGCTAGACAGGAAGGTAACATGATATGGATAAAAGATCCAGTTATTATCGGACTTAACTTACTCAAGCCTATGGCATATTTTGTATACTTCCAGTTTACATCCATACTTCCTTATGGCACCCAGAATTTTTGGGGGTCTGGCTTCTTTAACCAAGTGATTTACAAGACAATAATAGGCAGTATTAGAAAGCATTAAAAAGGGCAAGGAGTTATTAACAAAATTACACTAGATTGTTAATCTAAGATGTCCTTCACTGGAGAAATTAATCTTTGTTTTCTACTTATTATTCATATTTTCATATTTATGCTCATATTTTCACAACTGAGAGATCTACAGTTTATTGAGATGTATGGTGTGAAACATTAATATAGGAGACAGGACAATTCACTGAAAATGCTGGTTTACATCTCTCTATACTGGTAAAATTGCTAGTTTGTTAGTGATTATGAAAATAAGCAATATTTATATATGTACGTAATATTTCCAGAACCAAGTGATTTACAAACTTTTAAATTACATTAGGTGACACCTTAAATGTTGAAGAAAACTTTGATAGTTGCACTGTAAGTGGCACACCCTGAGAGATATCCAGTATTATTTGTATTGCTAAATATACAATTAAAATATGTTTTTATATTTCTGTGAATATCACAATAAACATGCACTTATAGAGGAAGCTTATATGTGGTTAACAAAAATGTCCTGATTATATATGTCTCGGTTGTATTGTTTTCAAGATATGAAAATTTGTTTGTGAACGTTTAGAAAAAATGTAATTTGGTGATTGTGTGCATTATAATATATTACAGTATTTATGGAAAATATTATGAATGCACTGACCATTTTCACTGTAAAGAATACTTCTTACTTATAACATTGCTATTTGTACAGTTTCAATCATCATCATCTTCTTTCGGCTGTTCCCGTTAGGGGTCGCCACAGTGGATCATCTGTTTCCATTTCTTCCTGTCCTCTGCATCTTGTTCTGTCACACCAACAACCTGCATGTCCTCTCTCACCACATCCATAAACCTTATCTTAGGCCTTCCTCTTTTCCTGTTACCTGGTAGCTTCATCCTTAGCATCTTTTTCCCAATATACTCAGCATCCCTCCTCAGCACATGTCCAAACCAACGTAATCTTGCCTCTGGCTTTGTCTCCAAACCTTACAACTTGGGCTGACCCTCTAATATACTTATTCCTAATCCTGTCCACCCTCGTCACACCCAGTGCAAATCTTAACATCTTTAACTCTGCCACATCCAGCTCAAACACCTGCCTTTTTGTCAATGCCACTGTCTCCAACCCATATAACATAGCTGGTCTCCCTACCCTCTTGTAGACCTTCCCTTTCACTCTTACTGGTACTCGTCTGTCACAAATTCCTCCTGACACTCTTCTCCACCCACTCCATCCTGCCTGTACTTTCTTCTTCACCTCTCTTACACACTCACCATTACTCTGAACTATTGACCCCAAGTATTTAAACTCATCCACCTTTGCCACCTCTACTCCTTGCATCCTCACCATTCCTCTATCCTCCCTCTCATTCGCACACATATATTCTGTCTTAGTCCTGCTGACCTTCATTCCTCTTCCCTCTAGAGCATATCTCCATCTCTGCAGGATCTCCTCCACCTGTTCCCTACTCTCACTACAGATCACAATGTCATCTGCAGACATCATAGTCCACGGGGACTCCTGTTTGATCTCGTCTGTCAACCTGTCCATCATCATTGCAAACAAGAAAGGGCACAGAGCTGATCCTCGATGTAACCCCACCTCCACCTTAAATGCAGTTTCAATGACATTTATTAGTCACAAAATATTTACATTTATTTATCTTATGCTTTTTACATTTATTTTTCAAAACGTGCTCTGGAATGCAAGATGTGTGAAAAGCTGCTAGAAATGTGACATTCCACACCATGTAGGTTTTAATGAGTTAATTCAGATTATAATATATAAGGAAAACATTAACTCTGTCTCACAGCACAGTGATATATGTATCATTGTTTATGCTGAGAATACTACCAGTTTATGTATGTTTCTATGCACATATATATGCACCCTTGTAATATCTGACAAGGAAAGAGATCCAAACTATGAAATGGATGAGGACCTTATTTATTCATTCATTTATTCATGTATGCATACATACATACATATGTCGACCAGGTAAGATTTCATTAAAATGAAGGTAATGCAGATTAGTGATGTACAAAGGCATGGTCATATACTTATTAAAATATGATTGTAGTTATGACAACTCCTTTGGGATTTTCCCAGTTGTGCAACACAAAGTATCATAGGAGGTTTCATAAGAATATGTGTGTATGTAGCATTTCAGTACTGTGATGCTGCTTATGTAAATTTGTCAAATGAGGTGACAACTGCCTTTGAACCATTGACTGATCTAATTACTATATTTTGCTCTGAAAGGCATGGCTACATTGGAAGCTGCTGTGAATCAGTGTAAATTCTCTTCATAATAGAAACAGGAATGCTGAAAAAAATCAAAAAAAAAAAAAAACCCACCAAAAACAGGGCTGATAGATATCCTTTACTGCAAAGATCTGGTACCTCGGCTGTTTGCCTTCAACGGACAACTAATGCAAAGCGCAGCCATCTTAAATACATTTCAAAAAACCATAAATCTTCTAATCACATTCAATTAATTAATATCAATTATCATCATTCTACCATTTCAACCTAAACACTACTCACATTATTATTTAACATTGACACTTCTATTTAAATTATTAATTTTATATTGCTTTACAAGCTATCAACATTACATTCTATTATAAAATTTGATACAAAAAATATTGACAAAAGGAAAAACTATTATGCCAAACTGATGCAGAGATCATTATATAATGTGCAAAACAACAATGTGCAATATCTTAATACACTAAATTCACTTCCAAATTGAGACCCCTTGGTGAAAGTGTCCTGTAATTTAAAATGAACTTGCTCTCTAACTCTAACAACTTTCTAACTACATCAGCCCCCCCCCCCCCCCGTGCTAAAGGCTGAGCCAGGACAGAATAAAATAAACCTGAAGTGTTGGCACTATGCACACTCAAAAAATGTTCAGCAACAGGACTTTTTAAATTGCTATTATGAACATCCCTAAGATGTTCCAAAATCCTAATTTTTACAGCCCTTTTGGTCTGCCCTACATACCATTTGGTTTCAGCACAGTTACAACCAATGACATAAACTACAGCACATAAGTTTTTCCTTTTGTCAATATTTTTTGTGTTGGCACGGTGGTTAAGGTTATGAGCTGTGGTTCCAGTGGCATAGGTTTGATTCTCTCAGTGGCCTACTGTGTGACTTTGAGCAAGCCACTTAACAAAACAGAACTTGGGAGGTAACTGGGAATTTGGGCTAGGATCCTCAATGGGGTTCCTATCAGCATCTCGAACGTTGACAATATTGAATGTGATATTGCTGACGCAAAAATGCCGAAAGTGCAGAACATCGAATGGGTAAACGGAAATCTCCGTAAGGGGAGATTTCCGTTTACTACAATTTAGTGCAGTCTTGGAGTTGGTATATTTAAGTAGTGGGGGGTGTGGGGGGTGCAGGGAGGGCTTGCCTCCCTGCCTGCACCCTTTATTTATTTATTTTTTTATATCGGCATTCGAAAATGTAATAGTTCAATCATTTCAGTTCGATATTTTGTGATTAGAAATATTACATTTTTGAAATGCTGATATAGACCCTCCTCAATGATCCCCTGGACTGCAAGCCTTCTAACTACCTATGAATAAGTAAATATGGAATTAACTTATTAAATGATAGAAAGTCAGAAAAGATAATGTCGTGGTTGGCAGGGTGGTATAATGATTGAGGTGTTTACTACACAAACAAAAGGTACAAGGTTTAATTCTTATCTTTGAAAGGGAAATTCACTGGGATTAAAGTGGCCTACAAGGACAGCTAGCGTAGTACCTACAGTACCTATGATAAAGGAGTCTAGCATTCATGTAAAGAATGGTTGTTGAATCAATCACCACAGGGCTAATGTATACAACTGCTTAGTGAGCTGGCTTGAAAGCAAGATTCAGATGTGAAATTTGAATGCTTCCCTAAAGAGTGCAGAACAAGTGTTCATTACAATTGCCCGATGGCAGAAGAAGACAGCAGACCTATCTAGCTTGTCCTTTTAAGTGCATGTAACATTCTACCTCTCCCTGTTCCTGCCTTTCAACTTCTCCTTTTTCTACCTATTCCATGCCCTCATGAATACCTCTATTGGTTCCCTATGTATCACCCATTCCCTCACTTTCCAAGTGCTCTGGATTAAGCGGAATGTGCCGCATTTAAGCCACAGAGCTCACAAAGTTCCGCAGTTTTACCATTTAGTGTGCTGGCTCCGCTTTGCACATTCTGATTGCTTCATATACTACAAAAATAGCCAGTTGGCATATAGGTAATATGAGCCAATCAGAGATCGACTACTGATGCAAAGCGAGCCAACCAGGAGAAGCAGAAAAATAAGCAATCAATAAGAGACTTCCGGCTGACAGTTTTCCTGCTGCTGTAATCTGGGAAGCACTTTACTTTTCTTTGTGGGTTTAAGGCAACAACGGCTTTATATTTGGGAGGGCAGCAGCATTAGGATTCAGGAGATTTCTGGCATGTATGATTATTTCAGCAACCGGCAAGGTTTTGGGGTCTACAGTTCAGCTTCAAGCATTGATATTAGGACTGTGGAACACAGCAGAAGACCGGTAGAAAGTGGAGACTACAATACAGTATGCAAGCCATACTCACAAAATGATTTGTGATTTCTTCTCTGGGGATGCATATCTTTTGGTGGTGTATCTTTGGCTGCAGGTAGGTGCCTAATATTTAGTCCAGGTTTTGCTAGAACAGTGGAGAAAGTACAGGCAAATTTTTCCAGGTTTTGCTAGAACAGTGGAGAAAGCATAGGCAAATTTTTGTGTATTTTTATAGTTTGTGTTCTACAGGATAGCGGAGTTCTCTCCTGTACATTTTGGAGGGCGTTAGGCATAGTCTGTCAGCATATTTTTTTTTTTAGAGGGGTAGGGACACTAGCAGTTTTTTTTTTTACTATCTCCCGGGTTTGCACTGTCTGTAGGAAGACAGAACAGTTTATTAATAACATCAGCTAGGAGCTCACATAATAGAAAAATATTTTTTTTTGCTGAATAATATGATTCAGTGTTATTCACCATGAATATCAGTTAAGTCTTTTGTGTATTATAGTCTCTTAGTGCTATAGAGGATAGGGGAATTCTCTGCTGCACATTTAATGGTGGTGGTGGGGGGATTCTGGCAGCTTACGTGTTTTATGTTTACAGGGCTGCAGCATGAGCTCTCCTTCCCCACTGTAGGGGGGGCAGAACAGCTTACTAATAACTTCAACTGGGAGCTCACAAGATGGCAAAAATGAGTTAATTTATACTTACAAGTAATATTTATGCATTAATATGATTTAGTATTTACTGTGAATATCTGTTAAAATTATTTAAACATTGATTGTGTGACTGACCCTTTCTATGTGGAACTTCATGGAACATGGACATTTTAAGACTCAAAGTGAGGAATTCTCCTTATAATGAAGTACACTTGAGAGGTATTGTTTAAAAAAGTTATGTGAATTAGTGGGAAAAGGTGCATAGGTTATGAGAGCTCAGTCTATGGCAGAATTGCTGCTTTTGCTTTCTGATTGTTAAGTACATGATTTGACATTGATTGTGTACTTAGCTATGGCAGTGTTTTTCTGATTATACATTTTTGACTTCAGTTACACACTGTGTCTTATTTTTGTGCACAAAATTTACTTGGTTCATATATACTTCAAGTTACTGATTTTGCTTGAAAGACTGTGTAAACGGTGTGTTTTCATGCAGTGAGAAAATAGGGTGTTTCACATTTTGCCTGTTTGTCACACATGGTCAGGGTCTGTGTTCACACTGACCTCTTAAGAGGTTGAGACCTATGCCCATTCCTTTAGTCCATTCCACGGGTCCACAAACTTCTCTGTAAAAAGTGCTACTGGAGATTCAGAGAGTAGTCAAGTCTTAGGGATTTACCAAGCTTGCATGGCTGCTTATTTTGGCTGGGACCAAAGCTGCTTTAAAAACATTGCTGGTGTTCTACACTACTGATATTTTTACACATCTTCTGATGCTGTGCTTTGGAAGATATTTATAAATATTTTGTGCAGATTAATTCTTGCCTGTGGTTTACCTACTACCAGAACTAACGGCAATTTCTGTATTTTGGTGTTTCAAAGAGAAGACAGATTTTGATAAATATTCTGTTCTAATTGTCTGCTAAGAAACTTGCAGAGAAGTGTTGCTGCTATGTAGAGATCTGTTTTACAATCTAGCCTTTTCGTATCTTTATATGAGCTTCAGCTCTAAAAAGGGACATGCATGTATACATACCTGCTAACTTTAATCCTGACTAAAATTGCACTGAGAAACCCTGCTGATGTGATACAGCACTGGTCTTTTGACTTCAAGTGCTCTTTCCCTCCAGTACAGCTCTTTTGAGTGTGTACCTTTAACTCCCAGTGGGTGTGGCTTGAGCCTTTAAAAAATAAAGTTATCAGCTTACAGTTTTAACACTCATTTACAGAGGTCAAATATCAATACAGTTGTGCTTGCCATCATGTATACTTCAATATAAGATATTTTGATACCTTATATGTAGCATGGTTTTAATATTATTAATGCAAATATGATAAAGTAATATTTGATGCCTAGAGGCGCAGTAGGAGGTAACTGCAGAAACGCCTGGAGGAGCACTCGGCTGTAATGAGTTTTAATGTGAGACATTTACATATACCATGCAACAGAGTGGCTATGACATGTCTGCAGATATTTTGCAAAGACTTTTTTTCTTACCACAGGATTGTTTTTTTACCTGTAGTAAAGATAGTTATCTAGCTTTACTACAGGTAAAAAAACAATCCTGTGGTAAGAAGAAAAAAATTATTTGCAAAATATCTGCAGGCATGTCATAGACACTCTGTGGCATGTAGTAAAGATAGTTATCTGCAAGCCGCGGTGGTGCAGCGGTAGTGTTGTTGCCTCACAGCAAGGGGTTCTCCCATTCGGCTCTCGGCTTGAGCGCCTTCTGTGTGGAGTCTACATGTCCTCCCCATGGACGAGTGGCCTTTGAAAGACATGAGTAAATGGGTGTGCCTTTGTTGAAGGGTGGGCATCGAGCTGGCACCCGTAAAAAATCTACTGCCAATCATTAGTGGACCGGTGTTCCATTGTGGCTACTCCTAACCGGGAAAAGCCGAAAGAAAAACAAACAGTAAAGATAGGAAATCATTTTAAAAAAGTTTGAGATAACTATCAGAAATCCCTAGTGAAGTGGTCTCCAGTATGCTACTCTATACAACTGTACTACAAACTAGTCATTTCATAACTAAAACTTAGATTCACCAATCTTATTTAGACAATATTTGGACAAACACACACATACTTGGGTACTTATTTTGGCTCTGACGAAACTTGCACCAAAATATTGTCATATGCAGTGTTGGACCTTTGAGCTGATATGGTTAATAGTGTAAGAATTTTGTAAATGTTCTACAGTGCCCAGAAATATTTTGTGTGTACTTTACAAAGATCTATGTTTTCAATGTGAATAATCTGAATGCCTTCAGAGGGGCATTATCAGAAGTGAAATAAAGAGCAAAGTCAAGTTAGTCATTTATGTTCATTTTTATATGCTTTTAAAAGAGAGAAAATATATTAAGGCAATAATGTAATGCTGGCAGTAATATAAAACTTTTAGTCCACTTTGATTAATGAAACAGCTCAGTGCTGTAAAACATCCTATGTGTGTTAAAAAGGCATGCCCTAGCTAAATGAATTTCAAAGGTAATATTATATTTAAGAGCTTCAGAAAACTGTTGCCAAGAGCAAAATTTTTTAACCTGGCTTCATCAAAAATGGCAGCAAGTAGGAAAGTAAAACTCCTGAAATAAGCTGGCTCAGCCCCTCAATTCACATAGCACACAATAAATAATTCTGCTCCACAGAAACACTGGAACATTATTCCACTGACTGTTTAGCACCTCATTGCTTCACATTGTCCACAATTCTAAATAGTTTCTGAATTTTCTTATTCTTCCCAGTAATATTTCATTTGATGCCATCTGAATTAACATTGACATTTTCTTGCAAAGATGGCAGAATTATGCAATAGTTAGCTTTGTTGCCTCTCCGCACTGGGTTTGCAGGTTCGTTACCTAGATGGGGTGCTTTCTCTGTATGTCTACACATTCTCCCTTTTTTCCATATTGTTTTTTTCTCTGGAGTCTGCAGTTTCTTTCTACATCATAGATGTGCACTGATAGGTGAACTGGCAAGCCTCTAAATTTAATGTAGGTGTGCAAGTGGTGTTTTCTACACATGTACATTATGTGATAGGGTGTAATGGACTGGCATCCTGCTCATGCATGATTCTTTGCCTTCTTCTCCTTACTTGCTGGAATCGGCTCCAGCTACCCCACCACCCTGACAAAAACAAAATAGATATTAAAGAATTAACTAACAAATGAATTAATGAATTTTCATGCAAATCATGCTTTACAGTATTCTTTTAAACATTGCTTATTCTGCCACGTCTTTCACATGCTATTGTGGGTGACCTTTCAAGATCTTCCAGGACACTTAAAGTAATACTATATATATATATATATATATATATATATATATATATATATATATATATATAGAGCTATCTAGCTATAAATAAATAAATATATATATATATATATATATATATATATATATATATATATATATATATATAAATATATAAAATGTGTGTGTGTGTGTGTGTGCATCCACATAAAGATAGGCAGATAAAACAACACACATGTATAATCTACCTGAAAACATTGACATGCGAAGACACTGACACCACAAAACTGACAGCTCAAAAACACAACAGTTTATATGTCCGACAAACCACAATCCCGACAGTCAACAAAGCAAAACAAATCCCTATTTCGAAAAACTCACACACAACATAAGCACACCAAAAACCTTACATACACAACTATCTATGCACTAACCTTAACCCAAACCCTAACCCTAAGGTCCGTCACTATCGCATACTTACCTTACCCGCACCCTAACCCTAAAGTCCATCCCTGTTGCACACTTACCTTACCCGCACCCTAACCCTAAAGTCCATCCCTGTTGCACACTTACCTTACCCGCACCCTAATCCTAAAGTCGGTCCCTATTGCACACTTACCTTACACGCACCCTAATCCTAAAGTCTGTCACTATTGCACACTTAGCTTTCCCGCACCCTAACCCTAAAGTCCATCACTAATGCACACTTACCTTACCCGCACCCTAACCCTAAAGTCCATCACTATTGCACACTTACCTTACCTGCACCCTAACCCTAACGTCCGTCACTATCACATACTTAGCTTCACGTTTGTTTCACATGTCAGTATTTTCAGCGTCGGGATTTTGAACTGTCGATCATTTCAGTTGTCAGTCTTCTGGTGTCGGTGTTCTCGTCGTCGGCGTTTCAAGCTTTCAGTGTTTTCAGGTAGAGCTATATATACAAATATTTTATAAAGGGTGAGAATAGCATCTTCTAGGGACAGATGTTTTACGAAGGACCAGTTAATGGGCTGAAGGGTTGTTATGAAAGTTTGTGGATTGAGTTTATTTTTATTTTTTATTTAACATTTGTTTACCAGGATGGTCCAGCTGGACAGTTAGTATCCATTTTCAGCAGAGTCCTGGGGAGAAAAGCTCCAGCATAAAGTTACAGAGTAAGAACAATATACATAATAACAAGGTACTAATGTAAAAGGTTAAGAAGGTAACATTACAGAGATAAGTACAGATGCTAGTTGGAGGTATTCGGCAGGAAGACTGTCGGCAGCAAGGGTGGTTGGTTTAAGTTTTGCTAAGAATTTTTGGATGCTCTGTATTGTTACTGGTTTGAGTGAGAAGGAGGTTGAGTTGGTCTGGTGAGTAGGAGGTTGTTTGGGGTTGATGGGGTTTGTATTGTTTATTAGTTTAAGTATAGAAGAAATAAAGTAGTTATTGAAACTGGAGGTTATATGTGTGTTTGAACTATCTATATTAGGTGGGAAAGTCGTTGCTTTACCGGGTTGGAGGATGTGGTTCACGGCAGCCCAGAATTTTTGAGGGTTGTGATTTTTTTGTAGGGATGTGTAGTGATTTTGCTCGTCAGTCTTAACTTGTTTCTTAGCTTAGTTTCTAAGTTCAAGGTAGGCTTGTCTAGTTGTGAGTGTTTTGTTTTGGTGCCATGTTTTTCAAGCCTGATCCGTCTCTTTTAGTTAAGCCCTTGTGGTGTCTTGTAGCCATGGAGCAGGCTTACTGCGTATTCTAATTGTTTTTTATTGGGGCTAGATGGTTGAGGATGTCTAGGAATGTGGAGTTGAAGTATTCTACTGCATTGTCTAGTGGGAGAGTTTTGATGGGGGACCAGTTGCAGGATTGTAAGACTATTAAGAAGTGGTCTATGGAGAAGTTTTTCTGGGCACAGGTGTGTAGTAGGGAGGGGGGAGTTAGCTGATTTGAGTTTATGCCTGAGGATGAAAGTGGGATTGTGGTCAATTAGAGAGTTAGGCAGTGCTCTATTTTGCAGGGCAGTGTTGGGCTGATTTGTGAGGATTCAGTCTAGTATATATTCCCTTTTTGAGGACCTATCAATGCGCGTGGGTGATTGAATGAGTTGGGTAATGTATATAGGTTTATGTGATTGGTGGGTGTTGGAGAGTGGATAGAGTTCTATTGCCTAAGACTATGGTTTCTTGGGGGAGGGTGTGGGAGGCCCAGTGGAGTATTGACTCTAACGTGGTCAAGTTGTCCCCTGGGGGTATATAGATCCCAAGTATATTTAGGTGCTTGTGCTGGTTTAGGAGGAGTTTGGCACTTATGGTTTTGGCGTTTTGTGAGTTAGGGAGTTCTTGTTGGAGTAGTTGGAGTTTTAAGTTGATTTTGTAAACTAGGGCTATGCCTCCACCTCTTTTGTGGAGTCTATCTACTCTTAAAATGTTATATCCAGGAGGGCTTATGGAGTTGTCCTTGATGTGTGGCTTAAGCCATGTCTCAGTTATAAGTATTATGTCGGGGTTGGCTGAGTGCAGCTCTTTTATTTTGTTCATAATACTGCAAATATTTAAGTTGAGTATTAGGTCAGTGGGGTTATGCTTAAGTGGTAGCTGGGAGTTTAGTGTATTATGAATAATTGCTATTGGGCCAGGGTTGGGGTGAATATCTCTTCCTAGCAGTAGTTGGGCTCCTATGTTGGTAATTGTTTTAAGGTATAACATCATTAGGCTGTGGAATTGGAGGCATGGCTGTTTTTTTGGAATGTGGAGCATAATGCATTGGGGAGGTGATTAGAAAGATCTTTTGGCTGTAGTCAAGTCAAAGAAAACATTATTGTCATTCAGAACTACACAGCCAGTGTAGCTGAAAGAAATTACAATGCTTTATTCTCAATGCAGGAAACAGTTGCACATATAGAGAAAAAAATAATAAAATATCACAGTAGAAATTTAATAAGTAGCAATTTGTAAGCAAAGTAGGACAGCAGTGATCCACACCCATCCCAGAACAGGAGACAAGGAAGATAAGGAACAATATGAAGGTAATATTGTCAAAGTAAAATTGAAACAATAGCAGCATATCTATGATTAGACTGAATTATTGCACAGTTTGTATATTGCACTTTACAGTCCTTCAGTGTATAGTTGAGCCACCTTAGTATTGCACTTAGTTATTGCACATCCATAAAATAAGCCCCTTGATAGGCCAGTTATGTAACAGACGTCATGGTTCATTTTTCCAAAGAGTTCAACAGTCTAACGGAGAGCGGAAAGAAACTGTTTTTTAGTCAGGTAGTCTTAGAATGCAGGCTTCTTTATCTCCTGCCAGAGGATAGGTGAGTGTACAGACTATTGGCAGGATGTGTTGGATGGGGCTATGATTGGTGGTTTGCAGGAGTTTGAAGTGATAAGGGGTAGGGTGAGGGATTTGGGGTAATTATGTGTGATGGGTGAGTGGAGATATGAGGTCATAATTGTGCTTGTGGAGAGGCATATGAGTAGGGATAGTAGTTGTAATGGAGCATTGTGTGAGTGGGAGTGAGGTGTACAGGACATAGTAGAAGTGGTGTGGGTTGCAGCTTGGTAGTGTGTGCCTGTGGGGGATGGGTTGGGTGAATTGGTTTTGAGTGTAGAGTTAGAGTTATAAGGGGGTGGGTGTAGGAGTATAGAGTGGGTATGGATTGGAGAATGGAGTTGTATGTGATTGGGAGTGTTTGGTGGGTTTGGTTGAGAGGTCAGGTGATGTGGTGATGAGATAAATCTACGAGTAGTGGGGGCAGGTGGGAAATGGGGCAGGGTAGGGGAGCGTAGTGAGCCCAAGTGTTAGCAAGGGTGAATGGAGCGGGGCTGCACCAGCAGTGCAGGTAAGTGGTCACAAAAACCAATCAGTGTGTTGGGCAAGAGGCTGAGCGAAGTATTGGGAGAGCACTAGACGTGCATAGAATGACTGTCATTGGTGGAGCTTGCCTGTAGAGTAAGGTTTGAGTGGGAGGAAGTTGTGATTAGGTATTGTCAGAGTGGAGGTGGCAGGATCAAGGAAAGACTGAGCTGGAGGATGGAAAAGGATTAAGGAGGGACCCAGGGTGTTTGCAGTAGTTGGCTGTGGGGGGGGGGGGGCAGCTGGCTGTTTGGTGCTCACAAGATTAGGAGGTGTAGGCTAATGGCTTAAGAAAGTAGTCTATTATGGGCAAGTACTAAACACTTTCCACTGCCAACCCAGTTGGTGTGCTTACTGGTGCATAAATTAGTTAATAAACTTGAGTAGTATTTTTATTTGGGATCTTGGGTAGTTCTCTGATTCTTTGAAGTTAGGTAGGTGGTTCTTGTTGATCTGTTCTTAATGGGAAAACACTGAGCTTCTAACACGATGCTGGGTGCGCTCTAATGGAGAACCAATAAAAGAGAAAAATGGAGGAAGTAAATAAGAGGTAATTAGGCAGTGTAAGGCTTTACACAGTCTATCTGTAACAATTATGATAGGTAGCAGACTAACAAAGGGTTATTTGCAGCCAGGGATAAATAATCTATCGGACCTCAGGGTGGTTGCAGACTACAAACATTTACAGCATTGTGGGGTTAGTACATTTTACCTTTGGTTGCCATAATATTGTTGGTCACCAGATGGCCTTGGAGAGCACATTTGCTATTTTTCAGATATGTTGCCCATAATTGAGGAGCGCAGTATG
The DNA here is from genome assembly GCF_019279795.1 of Protopterus annectens. Lineage (NCBI taxonomy): Eukaryota > Metazoa > Chordata > Ceratodontiformes > Protopteridae > Protopterus > Protopterus annectens. The sequence goes on from NC_056749.1 coordinate 207,894,609, forward strand.
CTACTGTTGGAATTTACTATGAAACTGCAGTTAATGTTGCAGTTCATGCATATCTTTGCTTATTGGTGCAGTTTAGGTGGATAGCGGAGGTAGTTGACAATAAAAATGCACGTTTTGCCAGCAGATACAATGGCTATTAGATTTGCGCTCTGAATTGAGAGAGGTTATGGATAAGTTTGTATACATGTTATTTGGACTGATGAGTTATGAGTGCAAGGCAGAAGGTATAGTTTGGAAGATGATCACTGAAGGACTATGAAAGGGTTCCTGAGAAGATGTATTTGACAGGGGTCAGAGACAGCAATCTAGTCAAGAGTGGTGCTGCTACTGAGTGCTTTATTGTTCATACATATGTATGTATATGTGTGCTACTTTGGTCAAACACTCAAAAGATCAAATGTGCTATTCCGAATGTTTCAGAGAGGAGCAGGGGTAGGCTGCTGGGGAAGCTAAATCAATAAATTACTTTCTGCATTAAGGTGAAATATATGTTTTTTATTTTGAGCTAAGGGGGGGGGGGGTGGTGGTGGTAGAGCAATAGTTAGGAAATCCAGTACAGGGTGCTGGATGGGCCGGTAATGTTTGTCCCCACACATACGTCAACAGCCGTAGTGACAATCAGCAAATGTGTATCTTCATTAAATGCTCTACTAATATCTTGAAATATATGGGACTGTAAGTAATTTTATGTGAGGTATTGGGCTAAATAATGTACCAGTTACTAACCATACACAAGTATACTCAGCGTTGTTTAGGAAAGGGAGTTCTGATAAATTGCAGGTATATGTGTATATATCTTGATTTATCTACCTTAGTGTGTGTGTGTGTGTGTGTGTGTGTGTGTGTGTGTGTGTGTGTGTGTGTGTGTGTGTGTGTGTGTGTGTGTGTGTGTGGTTAATGTGTTTTACATACTGAGGCATGCGTGTTGACTGTAAGCCTTTTATGTCTTTGACTGCTCTTAGTTTTTTTAGCATGTGTATATAACAACAAAAATGAAATGAATATCCATTTCTTTTGTAGTTAAATATAGTAATGCAATATGAAAAGAAAAAAATATTCACCTGAAGTGTTTTTTTTCTGCAGTTTTACATTCATGACAAATACTATTTGTACCTGCATGGCTTGCAAATGAGCAGTACATGTTCAAGGTGTGCATTAAATACATTTTGTACTTTAGAAGAATGGTAATTTATGTAGTTTCTAACCATGGAAGACTTGTTAAATAAGCACATTTTTCCTTAGTCCTGAGTTTAGTTCTCACATTTTTCTCTTGCAAGGCAGATAGAATATATTTAGTATACGAGACTCATTACACCTGCAAGATGTGAGTCTGTAAAAGCAATTAACACCTTAAGAAAGTGTGGAGCTTCAATTTTAGCTTAGAAATCAACTATATAAGTCTAAAGCAAATGAAATAGGCTATATTTAGACTGGGAGGGATGCACCAAAGTACAATAAAAATGCTGTCCTTAATAAGAACGACAGACATCACAGCAGGAGTTTAGTGAAGGGGAAGTAAAAGTAAGAGATAAAAAATGTTTTCTTCTAGGTTATTTTTTTTACTTTATTGACGAGGTCAGTGTTTCTTATAGACAGCAGATCTATGCCTAGCCTTTCGGGCCATGAAGGAGCCAACCCACTTATAGGTTCATAGGTTCATACTAGGCTATCTGCCCTAGGGCATTTATAAGCCTAGCCAGAGTGTGTATGGCTTTCGCCACCCATTTTAAATTAATTTTGCTATGCCCTTTTTCGAGGTTAGTATACTGTGCCTCTGTCTAACAGTGACACAGAAGTGATACCCGGGGTAAACCTACGATCTCCCATTCACTCATCAAGATTCCTCTTGAAGAGAGTCAATGAGGGACTCTGCCTAACCTGGACTGGGATTTTATTCCAGAGTGAAGGGAGCCTCTGGGCTATGAATCTGTCCCTCCAGCATATCCTATTTATTCCAGTGCTGAGGTTCAAGTCCCTCGAGCGCATAGCTCGATGGGATTTGGATTTTCTGAGGTGCAGCATGTTCATTAATTCCGGGTTGGACATGGCTTTATACGTCAGGCACAGATCACCTCTGAGCAGGCGGTATGCCACTGAGTAGAGCTGGAGTTTCTTTAACCGGCAGCATCGCATCTGTTTGAGCCCATTGATCCTCTTGGTGAGGTACTTTTGGGGTCTTTCCAGTTGCTGCAGGTGTCTGGTAAGGTACATCCCAAAAGGGGCATTGTACTCAATTATGGGTCTGATGAGGGATGAGTAAAGAGGCATGATGACCTCCCCTGATCTAGATGTGAATCCCTTAGGTGGGCTATATAAAATGTTTTTCTAACCACTTTGGCCACGTGGTTGTCAAATGAGAGATTGCTATCAACTTGGGTCCCCAGGTCCCTAATTACTTCTTCTGTACTTAATGGATTACCACCTATGTGGTAATTTGTGGGCACTTTGTTTTTGCCAAAGGGGATGACTATACACTTTTTGGCGTTTAGCTTGAGGCCATGGCTCTGGCACCAGTTGTCTGTTTCTATGAGACCCTTTTGGAGGATGCTTGTGTCGGCTGGAGAGTCTATTATGGCGCCCAGTTTGCAGTCATCTGCGAACTTGGTCAGCCACAGTCCTTCCATGTTGGCCTGTACCACCGAGAAATATATACCGAACAAGAGAGGTCCCAGGACTGAGCCTTGTGGGATGCCACTTGTAACTGGTTTGGAGTCTGACATGGCTCCAGCTATTCTAACCATGTGGGTTCCGTCCTTGAGAGCCAGTTTGCAACCCATCTAGTGACATAGGGGTTTATATTTAAGCTGGTGAGCTTATCTATAATGCCCGAGTGGGGTATTGTATCGAAGGCTTTTGCGAGGTCCAGATAGGCTGTGTGGACCACCTTCCCCTTGTCAATGGCCTTGGTGACTGTTTCAAAGAAATCGACCAGGTTTAAGAGGCAGGATCTGCCCTTAACAAAGCCAAACTGGGTAGGATCCAGTGTCTGTAGGTCCCCAATATCTTTATTTATAAGGTCCATGATGATCCTTTCCATAGCTTTGCAGACCAAGCTAGTGAGACTTATGGGCGATAGTTTCCAGGATCCGTTGAGGCACCACCTTTGTGGAGAGGGACCACTGTTGCTGTACGCCACTCTTTGGGTACATATCCTGTAGTAAGGCTGAGATTGAACAGTAGTTTTAGGTTTGGGTTTAGCTCTTCTTGGAGTTCATGTAGGGCGCAGCCGGGACACCGTCTGGTCCCATTGATGCTGTGTTTCTTGCTTTGGAGAGGGCAGCTCTTACCTGAGCATCTGAGATGTCAGGGGCAGCACTCTGCTGGGATAGATATTAGCCCTTTTGGTGGGAGGGGAGAAGTTTGCACTGAACCTGTCAGCTAGGATGTTGGCAATGTCTGTGGGTTCGGTGTATTTTTTGTCATTTTGGACTAATTCTGAGCATATCTGGGAGTTCCCACCCAGGTTCCTAACATAACTAAAGAAAGCCTTGTGATTATCCTTAGTGTCCTGTGGAATTTTTCTCTCGAAGCTGGCCTTAGATGATTTTATGAGTGCCCATAGTTTTTTGCTAATACTGATCAGAGATGCCTTCCCTTTTTGGGATTTTGCTCTATCATGTAGTAGCTTCCTCCTTCTATTGTATAGTTTGTTTATGGCTGGGGTCCACCAGACCTGTAGTTAAATATAGTAATGCAGGTGTAATGAGTCTCGTATACTAAATATATTCTATCTGCCTTGCAAGAGAAAAATGTGAGAACTAAACTCAGACTTTGACCTCCTTTTCCTTCAAAGAATAAATAGTAGCTCAAATACCCAGTTAAAATAACTAAACATTTGTCAGCAGATAAATAATATACATTAGTGTGATAGATTCATGTCTGAATGCATCTCTCACCTCTGGAACTAACTTCCATTACATGTCAAGTAGAGTAGCACCCTTACCACCTTCGAGGTAAACCTAAATAATTGGATGGGAAGCCTCAAATTCTCCCCAGTCTATCTTGACTTGCACTCCATGGGGCTGAAAGGAACCTTTGAATAAGGGATTTTGGCTATGCTCATAATGGTCTGTAGACTGATCACTTAGTACTTAGCTATTAATTGATTAATTTGTCTGAGGAATTCATTCAGCTGTGACACAGGAATATGTTGTCAGAATTAGGATTCATTCTCATGCCTCTAGTGCAGAGAATGTCCAATATATATTGGGCTGACAGTTAAATTTATTATACGCCATTGTGTTAAATAATATACTAGTTAGTAATCATACTTAACTATTTTCAGCATTGTTTAGGGGCATTCTCTGCATCATTTAGGGAAGGGAGTTCAGATAAAGTGCAGATATACCTGGCTGTAAAGGTACGTACTGCAACAGCCTGATGGTTTGCAGAGATACCCTAATTATCTTGTAGTAGTAGTAGTTCATTCTAAAGACCATCAAAACATCTACATTGGAACAACATATCCATAGCTCATTGGCCCCAAGCTCTCCTTCATTATATGTGTAGATTATATCTTCATTGTCTCTTTTTTCTTTTTTCAGAACTTATCTGTAGATAGAGCTTTCTTAAACCTCTGTTAGAAGCAGATAAGTAGTTCATGTGAGGAACAGTGAAAGTAATGTGAAACCTGAGTGCCCAACTTTGCTTGTTGCAGCAGCGTGGAATATCTGTGTCTATAGAAATTGCAGATTCATAGTTTCATAGCTCAGCTTGCAAATTTTTCATCTGACGACCTTCTAGAAATGTAGACATCCTTATTCTGCACAGGTATTTTGTCAGTTGCAGAATTGTCCAACCTTCTTTTAGATCTAGTAACTATTCCGACATCGCTAAGGTAAATGCTCAACACATTCTGTAAGTGTGGGATTGCTTTATGAGATATAGGAGTCCCTGTTTTAACAGTTCTATTTATATTGATTTTATAAACCAGATCTTGATGTAGTACTATGATACAGATGCTCTAATTTCAAACCATTCCTTAAGCTCATTGTTTGATGCTTTCTAAGCATGACCCAGTTTATGTGTAAGATGTTACAAAGGCCTGGATTGTTACTATAGGCAAGGCAGTGATCTTCTCTTAATAGTAGAACACAGAAAAGAGTGGGAGCACTTTCAGGTTGTCAGAGTAACTCATATAGGACATGTCTTTGATTTTTTTGGTACGAAAATGCTGTAGTCTCTTAAGCTGAGTCATATGCCTACCCAAGTACATATCAAAGAGGCCATTATAGTCTATTATTAGTCTGATAAGGGAGAAGAAGGGGGGTGATGACTTCCTTTGATCTAGAAGATATGACCATGTTGATTAACCTTGCTATATAAAAACATTTCCTAACAACTTGGGAGTCTTTGGGGTTGGTATAATGGTTAAGGTGTTTATCTCACAGCCACAAGGTACAACATTTGATTCTTACCTTTGGAAAAATTGGATAGGCTCAAAATGGCTCACAAGGGCAACTAGTGTAGTGCACTTACCTGTGAACAGTGGTTACATGCTGCTTAAAGGATAGTTCATTGTCAATGGTGGTGCCCAAGTCCCTAATGACAGAGTCAATTTTTAAGGAGGTTTTAACTACATGATAGAAGCAGAAGTGCTCAGTTTTGCTAAAGGACATGATGCCACATTTTTGGCATTTAGTTTGAGGCGGTGGTTCAATCACCACTTATTGGCATGAGTTGGTCCCTCTTGGGGTATTCATCCCAGCTGTGAATATGTAATCATCAGCAAACATCATTAGCCACAGGCATTTAGTGTCTGCTCTAATTTCTGAGAAGTAGATCCCGAAAAAAAAGAGTGGCCTCATTATCGATCCCTGCGAACACCATTGGTAATCATTCTCTCAGATGAGTGTGTCTGCAACACAATAGGCTGTTTTCTGACAGTGATCTAATTTGCTATTCAGTGTGTAACACAGGGAGTTACATTTAACCTGGTTTAATGGCTTCAAATGTTTTGGGTTTCTAATACCATGTTGCGAATGGATCCCATTCCTGAGTCAAAGTAGTTCATGAAATTAGTATAGTTTCAATCTTTGATGTTAGTCAAAAGTGCTCTTCGCAACACCTGCAAAGTGCTCAGAATTGACTCCTCCTGCAATTCACATGGAGACACATGTATTGGCAGCCTATCTAAATAAGATGGTAAATTCTTTTTTCTTAGGCCCATTGCTTCTACTGCTATTGGAACAAGGTATCTTTCTTCCACATTACTCTTGTTTCTGCCTGCAAATCTTGATATTTTATGAGTTTGTCTCTCTCTGTTTTTGAGACTCTGTAATCATTAAGTGTAGCAATTTCTATGATCAGTGGTACTTTTGTATTTTTTTTCCACAGACTACCACATGTGTTTTTCTTGCATCTATTTTTTGAATTGTTGGTAATAGGTGATCCCATGTGATGTACACTTCCTCAATGTCTATAATGTTTTGCAGTTCATATTTCTAATGCTTCTCAGCTAATTCTGTATTGCAGTGTTTACACAATCTTGCCACATTAATGTGCCTTTCAATGTACAGGCCTTCTGAAATGAGTTTATTGCAGTGAGCAAGAACGTGTGCAACTGTTTGCAATTCTTTTTACAGAACCTACATTTGTCTGTTCCTCTCACATGTACATTGGACTTTGTAAACCAACATTTACCTCAAGTATTCTGTCTTGTGTAGTTACTTTTTCTCCTTCATTATTATTTAATTCCCTTATTATTATTTTATTCTCTTTTGCTAATTTATTCAGTAAGGTGCCACCTGTTCTTTTCATCCTTTGTTCTATCTTTGTTTATATAACAGTCTCCTAATCTTCTCCTGATTTATATCATATATTTGGTTTTATTTCTCATAAAAACTGTCTTATTTCTCAATGTTTCTTTAAACACTTCTTGACTCAAGTGCTTATATTTTAATTTTCTATCCTTCTCTTTTCATCCTGGCACTACAAACAATTTGTATTTTTCCTTAAAACTTATCTTCCAACTTGTTCAGTTTTTATAAAATATTCTCATACCTATATGATCCTTCCATAGTTGATTAATCAGTTTCCTATCTTTTTAAAGTCTTTTTCATTAAGCCTCTATTCTTATGTATCCTTCTTTCTCATGTACCACTATCCATATGGCTACATGATCTGAGAAGTCTATTCTTTTCATTCCTTTTTTTTCAAATTTTTAAGCTGTCAAATGCTAAAAAATGATCAGTTTTGGTTTTAATTTCACTTCTTCTGTAAGTCCAATGTTTATTATCCCATATGTATAGCTTTCTACTTTTCATTATTTCATGTATAATTTTAACATCACTTTCCTATTCTTAAATTGCAGTTGAAATTCTCCAGTAATGATATATCCATATTAACACTTACATAATTTAGAATTTTTAAAAACATATCTCTTTCTTTCTTTGTAACATATGCGTATATTGCAATAATTCTGTAAACATTTGTTTTCCATCTTAAATTTATTACCATTATTCTTCCCAATTCTACTATTGTAAAATCTAAATTTTCTTGACATAATACACCAGTTCCTGAGCATGTATCTTTTCCCATATTCTATATAATGTTTCCACCCCATAATACTTCAGTTTGTAACCTTTCTTCTTCTGTCAAGATTCTTGTATCTTCTAATACAATTATGTGCTTATCAAGGGAAGCACACCATTCTAAAATACCTGATGATCTTATAATATTCTTTATACTAGTAACATTTAAAGCTAAAATATTCAGCCGTTAAAATGAACTTATTAAAATCCTCTCTCTCATCCTTTACCTTTTTTGTTTTCTTTCACAACTAGACTTTTAAACTTTCTTTTCTTTTACCCGTTTTCCTATAGAATTTTTATTTCCCCTCACTACTTGCCAGTTTACATATTCCTCTTCACTCTTATCAATCACCACTTCTGTCTCTTCCCTTTTCCCATCTTTTCCCTCCAGTATTATATCTTTACTTCTTTCCTGTGTACTAACCTGTCTTTTTTGTTCTTTTTCTATATTTTTATCTGTCATATACCAGCTCCTCTGTATATTATTTTCCTGCATCTTCTACATTTTCTTCACAATCCACCCATGTATGTCCAGTTTTTCCACATTTTTTTATATTTCATGTCACATTTTCTTTCTTCATGCCTTGTTTTGCCACAAATATTTGTTTATCACAATCATTAAACAAATGATTATTTATTTTTCCACAGGAAAAAAAAAACGTTTTTGGCTGCCCTCAATATTTAACAAATCCTCTGTTACTGTTCAAATTAATCATACTTGGAATAGGTATGACATTTTTATTTTCCATTTTCAAAATAATCCCACATTCCCAGCCCACAGGCCATAAACATTGGTCACTATATATTTTGTTGTGTCCATAACATCTTTACATATAGTCTTTAAATATTCTTTCAGTTCCTCTTTTTTGACTTCTGTTCTAAATTGTATCAAGTCTTTTTTTTTTTTGGTTTCTCTGTGAAATGCCCACATCGCATACTCACTCCAAGGATTACAGTTCTTTTTTTGTTTGTACCATTCTAAAAAAATCTCCATACACTATTCTGTTTAAAGATTATATCACAGTACGTTTCTTTATTAATAAGAATAAAATCTGTTACCTCCTCCTCTTGTATTTTTTCCATAATTTCACTCCATGAAGCCACCATTTCACTCTGTGGTTCACTTCCTTTAGATAAATACCCTGCAATCCTCCAGATTGAAGGGTTGTAAAAACACATCCATTCTGCAATTCTCCCTGGAATAACCTTTCCTGACACAGCAACTCAAAATCTTGTAAAGATTCATTCACCTTTACCTTATCACTGCATTCCGTTTCTCCTTCCATGACCCGCTGCTCACTTGCAACAAACTCCACCACTCACTTTGATTCACTTTGAACTCCTTTACCTACGAAACCTCTTTTCCTCCAGTACCAGCAACCAACTCCAAATTTGGATAAGCCATACTTTCTTCCTGTTTCTCAGAGCTGCTGTGCTCCCAGAAAGGAAACAGGAAGTTGGATGCACCACCAACAATAGAGTCCCAGTATGAGTCAGGGAAGTTCCCAAATACCCTGGCCAAATTTCCCCTAATAGAATAAATACCACCATGGGTGTCCTCTGAAAAGATGCAACTAGCCTAGTGTGACTCACCTGGTGAACAAAAGATAAAAATAAATAAAAATGGAACAAAATAGTATTAAGCAAAACAGAACAGCTCAAAATGAATAAAGTGGAACCAGCAATATAATAATATAATGAAGATGCATCTGGAACCAAGAATCAGTGCTATATTGCATTATGGTTTGTTTATAGCTTTTGGTAGTATATTGATTTACTGTCTGAAATAAATGAACCAATAATAGATAAACAATAGAGGTCCTAATTACTCAAAACTATAGACACTAGTCTTAAACAAGCAATATATGACAAACCATTAAACCAGCACATGTAATTTTATACTAAATATAGTAATTTTCTTACAATTGCAAAGTGTCATTTTCAAATGAAACCTATAATTTAAATTTTACCAAGTTTACTTGTAAACATTTTTAGTTTCAGAGTTTAGTTGCCATAGTGACAATGTAAGTTTCACCTTACTTAAAATTATTAGTAAGGATTCAAGTAATTTTACAAACACAAAACTGTAATTAAAATATTTACATTCTAACCTTGACTCGATCTCTCATTGTTGGCATTTATATGCAGTTGTTTCTTGCATTACTTGTTAAATTTTATAAAATAAATTTGGACTATTTATTCTACCAATTTTCTTCTAAGATATATATATATATATATATATATATATATATATATATATATATAAATATATAATTTTTTTTTAAATAAGAACACTATAAGTTATACATTTATTATGTTTTTCTTTTCTCTATATGAATTGTCGTAACTATGGAGGCACAATATCTTATAAATCAATTCAGTATATGCTATTCAGCTTGAAATGTCTTTTATTGTATGAGTATAACCACTGTTAGCATATATTTCAAGTCAAAATCCATTTTTGAATTTTTAATAGATATCAAAAATTACAAATAAAATTAGAAAATATTTAATAATTGTTTCTCCTGGTGTATAATGTTTTTCCTCCTCCGCTGCCTCACAGTAGCATGCTAACATGTGCATAGACGTGCAAATGGTAACCATTTGAAATGTCGGGACCTGCTAGATTGAGTCCAGAAATACAGAGACCAAATGGCTGATGGACTGGATTTATATACACTGAGTCTGAGATGCCATTTCTTGGAATATTCCCTTTTCTCATAGGTATGGAGATCTTGGAGTTGGTATATACAAGTTGGGAGGTGGCTTGCCCTCCACATGGCTGGGTGCAGGAGGGAGGCTTGCCACCCCCCGGAAAAAGAATTTAAAGGAGAAAAGTGATTTTTGAGATTCACTCTTCTCCTGTATTTTTGGCCTTTTTTTTTTGGTTTGTTGGCGCTCAGCATTTTGATGCCAACATTTCAGTAGGCAGCCCTGCAGACATGTGCACACATGAATGCAGGCACATGGAAAGTGACATCTCACAGTAGTGACAGTGTTTTAAAGAGAAGGAGGGAGAGCAGGAAGAAGGTGAACCAATAGCCACCAGGCATTAGTAAGATTGGCATTTAGAGCTAGCGACACTCTTCAAGCTGTAGAAAAATATATATGTGTATATCTCTGTGTAGAAATTACCTCTACATCTACAGCTACCAACTTCTCACTATGTTAAAGACTGTCACTACATAGAGAATTTGTAAAAGATTCTTTAAACGTTATGTAATGGTACAGTAAACATCATGATATAGCAAATTATGCTAATTATATTCAGAAATGATTTCATTCTATTGAATATTTTTGCCTCATAAGTGACTTTTTCAAGTAAAGTTTGATAGTGCCAGAAATCAATAATTGAAAACAAAATCACAAAACTGGTGTAAAAAAAAAATACTAAAACAAGAAAAAAACACCACTTGCCAACAAAATTAATTTAATTTAGTGCTTTTGTCCTATAACATCCCTAGAACATCTTCAGAATGAACACATAGGTAATCACACAGTAAATAAAGCCTAAAAACTCATCATATGATGATCACATGGTGATCACAAAACTATAGCTTAAAGGGATACATATGTAAAAAAGAAAGAATATATGTGAATGATTTTAGCTAGTGTAATATAGGATCATGCATACCCAGATCTTCTTTCTTACGAACGTGAAAGAATTATAAGCCTTGTCTCTCCTGAATTTGTGTTTTCTAGGGCTGTTTTCTATTAATGCTACATGCTTAGGAATGAAGCTGTACTAGTATTATTTTTAAGTATTCATAACCAGAAAAGTTCAGCTTTTAACTGAAGCTTGAGCATTTCAGGCTGTCTCGAATGGAGCAATCCAGCCAGTGTACTCAGTTAATGAAGCATGCTCAACAGGTATTTGAGTGACTGTTTATACTTCACTTGCTATATCTTTTATATGTAGTTATTTATTAACTCCAATAAGAACTGAAAAAAGGGCATCTACTTCTTTATTTAGACTCCTACTTCATTTGAGTTTAACAAAATTAAGGTAGAAGATTAGCAAATGATTACAAATGAATTTGGTTCAACTTTTGCTACAATTATCCTGATAATAAGATTACTGTTGTTGAGGATTATTTCCTTCCAGGCTTGATGAAACTGAAAATGTTTGAAAATAATATATTTATTTATTAGTGTGTTTATTTATTGATTGCATTTGATTACTCATTAAGTTAGACTGGACAATAAAACCCCCTTTTCTGTTGAGGCATGGAGAGAAAATCTACAACTGACAGATATATTTACCCATAAGATAGATACAGTGTGCAGAGATAGCAAACATCTATTCTAAGACAAAAGGAATAAAATAAAATTCACTTTTACTGAATGTATAGGGCTGTATTCACATTGCAATTTACAGTAGACAGAGTTTTATTCTCATTACATTATATCACCAGCAGTGATGGATATGTGTGTGCAAACTTTACTTTGAAGAAAGGCGAGCAGTACAATCATACACTGTACAGGGTTGCATTTGTGCCACAATATAGAGTTACTTCTCATTACAACAATCAGCAGTCGTGGATATTTGTGTGTAGGCTTCACTTTGAGTCACAAAATCAGCAATGAAGAATACTCTATAATGCTGTAAGAGATGCTGAATAATTGTAATAATACATTTGTGTCAGCAACAGTTAGTTTACAATTATTTAGAGAGAGAATAATAATGGGAAACAGATTTCGGTCCATAGGAAACAATCAGGAGAATGTATTGGAGATGTTACCTTAGTAATGAGGTGCAAGGTGGGAGTTAGCCTGGAGAAATGCAGGAGTACAACCAGGAGTCTCCTTGATATTTTTTATAGGTTCATAGGAGATTACTAGGCTAACGGTTTAAGAGCCCTTACAAGCCTAGCCAATATAACCCGATTTTACCAAATATATGACTCCTAGGGGCAAAAGGATGGCATGGGTCTGTGCCTATGTTACAGATTGCTCCAATCCATAAGGGACACTGGTGTGAATTTGTGACTTACCATCCACTGATCCAAATCATTTTGATGAGGGCCAGGGAAAGGCTATGATTAACATGACTAAGAAGCCTGTTCCAAAGAAGGGGCAATCTCTGAGACACATATCTGCCTCTCCAGCATGTTTTGTTTGAGTCGCTGATTATGTTTAGATCCCTAAATCAGCTGATCCTCATGCTGTTTAACTTGTGGCTGTGCATCATCTCCACCAGGGCTGGATTTGTAAGTGCCTTGTAGGTCAGGCATAGGTCACCCGTCAATAGTCAGTAGGAGATAGACTAAAATCCCTGCCCCTTTACTCTACCTGCATAAGACATGTAGTTTACACCCTGTATTTTCTTTGTGAGGAACCTCTGAGGTCACTGCATCTGTTGTAAGTACCTAGTCAAGTACATGTCAAATGGCGCACTGTACTCAGTTATTGGTGTAATGGCAGCTGAGGACAGCGGGACTAAAATTTCCTTTGGATGCCATACCTAGAAGGACTTCATCACCACTGTGGACACATGACAGTCAAAGTTCAGGCTACTGTCTCTCTGTGTACCTAGATCTCTCACCTCTGAGTCTACTCGTAGGGGTATGCTATTAATGCTGTAATTTGCATGGGTATTTGACTTCCTGAAGGGTATGATGCATTTTTTTACATTTAGTTTTAGGCCATGGTTCTGGCATCAAGAATTTATCTGATCTAGACCCTCCTGAAAGATACTTATATCACTGGAGGATTCAATAATTGCCGCCAGCTTGCAGTCATTGGCAAACATTGTTATCCAGAGGCCTTCCACATTAGCCTTGACTTCAAAGAAGTATATTCTGAACAGGAATGGTCCCAGCACTGAGCCCTATGGCATACCACTAGTTAATGGCTTTGTGCTGGATCTGGATTCACCCACTTTAAACACGTGCCCTGTCCATGAGCCAATTGTCTATCCATCTGGTGACGTAGGGACTTATGTCTAGTTTTGTGAGTTTATTTATAATACCTGAGTGGGGAATTGTGTCAAATGCCTTGGGCAGGTTGAGGTAGGTGGTGTGTAATGTTTTACCCTCAGCCATGGCCTTAGTGACTTTCTCAAAGAAATCCACCAGATTCAGTAGGAATGGCCTGCCCTTGACAAAGCTGAATTTGGTCGTGTCCAGTGTTTAGATGTCTCCTATGTCAATATTTATCAGGTCCATTATTATTCTTTTCATGGCCTTACATATAAGACTAGTCAGACTTATGGCTCTGTAATTTTCCAGGTCAGTAGATGGTCCCTCTTTATGCAGAGAGATAATGGTTGCTGTTCTCCAGTCCATCGGGACAAAACCAGTCCAGAGGCTTTAGTCAAACAGAGATCCTAATGGACCTGATAAGTCCTGATTTAAGGTGCTTAAGAGGTGACCTGGTATATCACCAGGCCCCAATGAAGCTGTGTTTTTAGCTTTAGAGTGCACAATGGTAACCTGTTGTTTGGTGATAATTAGTGGTGGAGGGTATTTCTTGGGGGAGAACTGGGCTGATGTGGAGGTGAAATTTGAGCTGAATTTGTCGGCCGGCAGATTGTCTATGTCTTCTGGCTGAGTTTCAGTGAGGCTATCTGTAACTAATTCTGCACATTGTTGAGTGCTGCCCTCAAGACTGTTGATGTAACTGAAAAATGCCTTACAACTATCCTTAGCTTTGGAGACTATTTTTACCTCAAAGTCTGCTTTCAGAGACTTGACTGGTTCCCCTGATTCACTTGTTTAGACTAATGAGGGACTTTTGCTTTGTCATGCACATTTCCTCTTTCTTCCTGACAGAATTTTCTTTCTTTTGTGGTGCACCCTAGTAATCAAACTTAGAATTTCCAAAGACTGAACAAGCAAAAAACAGGCTGAAGGTGAATCCAGACCACCATGCTGAACAGTTAAGTAATACAAACAGCAATTTATTGAAACGTAACTTTAAGTGCTTTTCGTCTCGGTAAATGCTGAGACTTCCTCAGACAAAATTTAAAAACACACCCCTCCCTTAAATACAGTTACTATTGGGCATGTGCAACATACTCACAAGTTGATTGGTTAGTAGTACATCTATTATACTCAAGTACACATATAAGCAAGTAAAATTGACATTTTATACTGAATAGAAGTTATATGCAAAACTAAAGTCATTCAACATGTATGATTCTCTCCTACCAATAAGTAACATAAAATGTGGAGCAAACAAACATATTGTACGAAATCTAAAAAACATCTTGACCCTAAAACAGGAATGTAATTGCTACAATGTAAAAAACGTACATCTAAAAATATTGTATATTGAAGCCTACTTCAATATGCAAACGTAGGTCAACACATTGAAATTCAAAATAAAAGACATAAATAAAATAAAATAAAAATACTTTGTGAAGAATATTAAATAATAAAAAATAATGAATAATTCAACACCTATATATATTAATTAATTAATTATCTCAATAAGCTTCTTAATTTCAAAATACAATTAATAGTACAAGTTTTATTCAATCCGGGGAATGAACATGCATCTGTGCGCATTTGCCAAAATAATTCCAGAACTTCTAACCTTACGGACTCAGGACCTCCTCTCCCATCTGTGTTAATACAGTCGATGGCTCTGAATAAAAAATTGTGGTTTGGGTTTTCTGAAACATGCTTAGCTAAAGCATTGTTCAATTTGGCCTTCTTAATGTGATAAAGATGTTCATACACTCGATTGCGGAGCCTCCTATCCGTCTTCCCAATGTAAAAAGCAGTGCACTGTTGGCACTGTGCAAGGTAAATCACAGCTTTTGATTGGCAGTTGAATTTTTGTTTGACCCTATATTTAGAATGTCCCAAACTAAAACATTCTCCTGTTGCCATGTGGTGACAAAAATTACACATTACTTTGAAACATGCCACTCCTAGTTGAAACTCGTGGGCCATTAACTTCCAAAAGTTGTTTTAAATTTGTACCACTCCTCCACATGATCTTAGGGGCCTCAGGAAGGTTATTCCTCAATTCATTGTCATTGGAAATTAGGTTCCAGTTTTTCCAAAGAATAGATAAGATGACCTTACTATCAGTACTGAAAGGGGTGAAAAGCCTTAAGTAGGGAAAAACTTCCCCATCTCTGTGGTGTAATCCCATTTGTTGGATTGATACCTCATCTCTATGTAACTGGTTCAAAATTGGTTGATAAACACCCATTTCCCTCTTAGTGCTGACTTCCTTGATTAAGTTATCAACTAGCTGGTTGGGGTAACCCCAACCCAGGAACATACCTCTAAGTGTGTTACATTCCTCCAGAAAGTCAGGAAATCTGGATACCATGTGGGCAGCCCTGACGAGTTGACCCCTTATCACAGATCTTTTTTGATACCATGGGTGACAACTACTGAAATGAAGGAAAGTGTTTGAATAAGTATCTTTCCTGTAGATTTTGGCACAGAAACAGTTGGTAATAAAATTTTTACAAAGGTGGGGTCAAAAGCCTGCTTACTACATACATGAATCCCCAAATCCATGACTACTCTGTTTACTTTTAAGGGTGTTCAATGAGGCAATTTCCCTGGGTTGCCAACTTCCCAAAAGGTACTAGTATGCATTTCTTGTCATTGGGTTTTTAGCCTTGGCTTTGGCACCATTCATTTGTCTGTGTTAGACCTTCCTATAAGATGTTGGTATCTTGGGGGGTTTAATGATTGCTCCTACCTTGCAACTGTCTTCAGACTTGTTAAGCCAGGGGCCCTTGACATTGGCCTTAACTTTCAAAAAAATAGATGCCAGAGAGGAACCGACACAGCACAAAAGCCTGAGGGTACCACTTGTGACCAGCCTCTTTGTGGAGGTGGTCTCCCCAATCTCAACTGTGTGTGTCTTGTCTGTGAGCCAGCTGGCTATCTATTGATTTACATTACTAATAGACCACAAAAACAAGCTAAATCTTCCAGAATATCATAATACGCCACAAGAACTGGAACTTAGACTGATAACAAGAGGCACTTGTTCTCAATCTAAGTTCCAGTTCTTGTGGCTTGATTTATGTAACTGTTTATATCTAATTCCATGAATTTGTTTACAATGCCTGAGTGGGGTGTTGTATCATATACTTTAGCTAGGTCAAGATAGGCAGTATACACTACTGCTGTCATCCGTTGCCTTGGTGACTTTCTCAAAGAAGTCCTCCAGGTTCAGTAGGCATGACGTGTTTTTGACAAAACCAATCTGGGTTAGATCCATTGTCTGAAGGTTTCATATGTCATGGTTAATAATTTCCATGATACTTCTTTCCATGGCTTTGCATATGGGACTAAGACTAATGAGCCTGCAGTTTCTGGGATTCGTTTATGGTCCATCCTCATGCAGAGGGATGACCGTTGCAGTCTTCCATTCATGTGACACAAAGCCTGTGTGGGGACTGTGGTTGAATAATATCTCCATTGGACCTAATAGGTCATATTTCAGGCTGTTTAGGAGGCTTCTTGGAATATTACTGTAATATCATTTTTGGCAATGCGACCCAAAAAATTAACTAGATCTACAGACAGTGCCTCAACTAACCTAAATATTGCACTGTTAACTGCTGTGAAAGGAACATATCTTTGCAGAATACCCCAGCTGCATTACTAACTGTTAGTTTTTACTTATTTATTGGTTAATCAGATAAGTCCACTACATACAAGCACTCTTCTTCAGGGATGACCTGGAAGTGCTGTCTGGTTAAGTGGCTTGCTTTCAGTCACACAGTTTGCAGGTAGAATTTGAACCAATCAAACCCAAGACTGCAGGATGAAGTTTATTAATAGCCCACCATAACCCTCTGAGATAAGCTATTGTATGTATGTATGTATGTATTTATTGCTTTTGCTTACTGGGAAAGTCCAGCTGGGCACAAGACCCATTTTCAGCGGAAGCCTAGGGAGAAATGCTCCATTTATTACAAATTGCATAAGAAATAACATTGTTACAAATATTTCAGATCATTTTTTACAATGTATGTACATATAACAGTAAAGACAGTAGAATACTTAGAGTTCATCAGAAATATTTATCTGTATCAGTATTAGACATTTTGATCATGAAGAGAAATGCAAATGTGATGAAGCGTAATCTGAAAGAATGGAAAGACTTAGTAGGAAAGAGCAGATGGAGTGAAAAGAGAAGAGAAAAATTATGCTTTTCAGCATACTGTTAACTGTTTTGTAGCTAGTATCATATTTCAGAGGTAATACATCTTAACAACTGCAGCACGCATTTTGTTCCTGTACTACCTTATTAACAACTTTGTTTCTGAAATAGGTGGATTTTCCTGAATCATTGCTGCACTTGGCCACGATCTGGAAATTATAGGCTATGGCACACTGGTATTCTACCTTAATGTGGATATTTTTATTTATCTATACTTATTTTTGATGGCTTCATGGTTACTGAACTTCAAACATATTTGAATAATACAATGCGTTAACTCACTACTTAAAGGCTATCTGCAAAAGTCTAATAAGCAGATACATGATATTAACATTTGCATGTGTGCCCTGTTAAATAACAAATATTGGAAGATGTTTCCTAATGCACAGCTTCACAGTGATACATCATTTGGGGTTGTTGCCTCACAGTGCTTAGTTTTCATGTAGAGATTCTGGGCAGGGTGTCTATGTAGATTGTGCATCTCCATACTGGGTTTTCAGTTTCCTCCTATATCCCACAGACTTGCAAGCAGATGAAGTGGTGATACATCATATTGCAATAAGGTGTTTGTGCATGCACAAGCGCATGCGCATGTGTGGGTGTGCACGCATGCGCACTTGCACACATCTGGCCTGGACCTGTAGCTGGTGCAGGTTTGGCTAATGCCTTATACTCATTGCTTGTCAGGATAAGCTTTGTCAGTTGCGTAATATTTAAATTGATAAGGCTGATACTGAAATGTATGGAGGGATGATTCCCAAAGCAACATGTGGGATTACTCAGGTCAGACCTTTCTGCTAAAATGAATGCATTGAGAACCATTATATATGGGCAGTACTCCATGCCCTGGAGAAAGTGATGTTTGCTATTTTATTAATTATTTTGGTCACGTTTGTCCCATTTATTTATAAACATTTTTGTCGAATCCCATATACTATTGCCTTAAAAAGGGGCAGCAACACAAACATTCAGCTATACTTCTGCCAGATGGCTTTGCATGTCATCCTTTTGCCCTACAGCAGGCAATACATTCCATATTGTGAAATCATAGACCTCTATAACATATATGAACAACCTGCATTTATTGCATTAGGGAATCATGTAATATGTGCTTAACTGTTATGGTAGAGATACTACATAACTTAGGCAGGTGTAATATTTTTGCTACATTTACCTAAACAGAGTTATTCTACATGTGCACCTTAAATGAGCTGTATAGTCTGGTGGTTGAACTAAACAATTCTAAATAACATACATCTGGTAGACTAAGGGATGAATTTATCAACCTACGTTTACATACTTTATTCAGAACAAATTAATTAAAATATAAATATTTGTTAGTAACTGAATTTATTCTGTTTATCTAAAATCCCAAAGAGGAGTAATATGAATTTCAAGTCAACTGTCATTGAAATTCAAGGCATAGTGGTACTTTAAGATCATGTTAAGTGATCTAATTAAGATAAGAAAATTGAATTACTAGGTCTGTCTTAATTTTCATGAAGACATAGAATAGTAGCATTTTTTGAAATCAGACATTTTCTTTTTAGTGTCCTGAAAGAAAAATATGATATAAAATTGCACTGTGAAAATCTGCACAGTATAAAACAAGATGTGCTCATTTTATGATGTCACAATATCGCCTTTCTGTTGGTCATGCAATGCTCTTTCAAATTGCACTATTTATGTGCTCACCTTTTTAATTACAGTCTCTCAAAGGACAAATAAGGAAATTGCAGTTTATCTTTACTTACAGCATACAGCTAGGATAGAGAAACTACACAAGACAGACAAAAAGTGATCCAAAAATCATTGGAAAGAAAAAGAAGAAAAGTAGTATTTTGCATCTGTGCACCTCATATTAACTGAAAATTGCATATAGCAACTCTACAGTGGGGAAAGGGCAAACTCCCCTATTCCTACTGTTCATGATCTCACACAACTATGCTGGCTTGTCATGTGTGTGTATAATATATATATATATATATATATATATAGACACCAGTAGAGAAACCCATTAACAACAGCATATTGGTAGACCTGAAGCCCCAGGGCATCCACAGCTGAGACTCACCATGCTAGATGTTGCAAGAGCTTTGCATAGGTTCATAGATTAGTACTAAGCTAACTACCCTTGTGAGCCATTTTAAGCTTAGCCAATTATCCCTTGTGGGACTCAAACCCAGCACCTTGTGTTTGTAAGGCAAACACCATAACCATTAGGCCACCCTCCCAACCTTCAATCTTATGAGATATTGGGATGCAAAATGAAGGATCCTGGCATTTCCATTGTCCTTCTCCTAGTAAGAGTCCTGATCTGCAGTATTCACTGCATATACATGTCACATGCATAGTGATCCAGCATCAGGGCAGAGACAATGCAAAAGATCAGCATATGACAATAGGCAGAACAATCAGGATACTTCATTAGCAGTTACCATGCAGACAAGCATTAACTGTACCCTTGTAACATAAGGTAATATCACATAGTAACTGGACAGTATACATGGCCTCCTCACTCCCAGGGCATAAGCAAGAGTGTGCCACTCACATTTGTCCCAATATCTCATAAGATTGTCAAAACATACAGTTGAGTGTGGACCTTGCTGCTAGATTTTTTGGAGCAGCATGACCTGCCCACAGAACCCAAATTTGTAATGAAAGAATTTGATGCATGTGTGAAAAGCATGAAATCCTGGTTCACCTGCACATGCTCCAAGGCTTATCTAATCCATTTCTACCAATGCCTTTGGAGGTGTGTACAGATCTAGTGACGGACTCAGTGTGTGGCTCTGATATAATCTTACTGCTGTGTTTTAAAAGTCTGGTGGCCCTGGCATTACTACAACCATCAGACATGCCTGTGGTATGTTTGTTTATGTCTTAACTGATAATTTAGTAAAAGTGTTTAAAAAAAAGAGCCTGTGGCATTTACATGAGCTCTTCATTTCCTGACACCATCCAAGCTTTACATATCTTCAAATTAGATTGCCAGAACATTTCTGGGACCCACTCTACTAAGTACCTACATTTGATGTCTGAGTTTCCCCTGGAGCTCTGGAATGTTTGGGGCTTCTTTTACAGAATGAGTTGGAAGCAGGACACCACTGTGTGAAGTATATTCCTGGCAAAACGTAGGTAGATCTGAATGCTATCTTTGAGGTTTTACAAGTATATCATAACAGGGTTAATTACATGTGGGATTGTATGTTCACTGCTGCTCCTAGTATAGCATTCAGATGGTTCAACATGGTTTGGGAGAAGTGTTTGCAGAGTCATGGAACATCTCCTGGAGTTCTTTGGCACAGTTGCCACATGCATCAAATTGAGACTCTCTCTTCCTCTGTATGTGTAGTGTATTGTAGTTAGTGCCATTTGGGTGCTATGCATTCTGTCTTGAGACTTTGTAGGAATAAAGTCATTTTTTTTTTGATTGTTGCAGGCACCCACAGATAAGTGTGTGCATGGCTAGAGCTGCAGTATATGCCATGGGGAAGTAAGGGCTATAGTTTCTTTGTTAATATGTGTGCTCTGTCATAACCTGGCTTATTCAAGCCACAAACAGGCTACTAAAATGAGAAAAAATGTATGCTGCAGTGCAGGAGAGAGAGTTATGCCAACTCCGTCTCCTTAATATATTGCAGAAGAGTGATTACCCCTTGCATAGATGAACTTGTTATGTGAGATATGCTGATGTCTGAAAGGCAGAAACCAGTGAAAAAGATGCCTGACTTACACCAGAGTGATCAGCACTGGGTCAAGCAATGTCAGTAATGTCAACATCTAGAATTTTAAGAAGGCAGATATCTGTAGGATTGACTGTAGGCAGATGTCCATAGTGCTGGCTGTGTAATGTAAAGGTCAGTCGGATGGATGCCAATGAGGTAAAAGCCTGCTGGAAAGCCTATAGATCAACTGCTAACTATGGTACAAGCATTTGTGCTACAGGGACCTGTTTAGTATCAATTGCCATTTTATCATAGTCAACTTCCAGCAGAACCAGGGGCTGTCAGACTAATGGAGGAAAGGCTACTATGGGTGTTAACTAAGGGCACAGAGTTGGCATGGAGGTGTGTCCTGAAACACACACACACACACACACACACACACACACACACACACACACACACACACACACAGACAGGCTCAGTTGTTCCTTAGGAAACCTCTATTATTTGATTGGGGGCAACAATAGTTAAAAGTAAGGAGCTTGAGTAAAGGAGTACCAAGGGAGTTTATTACCCATTGCGACATACCAATTTTTATTCCCTACCAGCCCATTCCTGGCCTGTTTATACCATAAACCTCCTTAGTCCCCCTTCTTTACTCACTTCCTAACTTCAATCAATTTCACTCCCCTAACTCTGAATATTCATGCTATAACCCTGTTTTTTTTCAGTCTCACCTTGCACTGCATTTCCTGTTTTTATTACATTAACTTACCTTTAATTTCTCTAAATGGGCTAAAATTCCTCTAAATATTAAATTACTGTCATATAAGTTGTATCTATTTTTAACTAATGTTTTCACATTTTGTCTAATTTGGTATAATTATTTAAACTGTAAATGTTTTGTATTATTTTAAAGCTTGTAACATTTTTGTTCTTAAAAATGTTTTTGTATACTTTGGAGCCTTTCTCCCCAGGCCTCCTCTGAAAATGGGCACCTACACATTCGGACTTTCCTGGTAAGCGAATGTTAATCAGTCACTCAATCAATCAATCTGTGGTCATAAGTGCTATTCTTATATACTCAAGTAGCACTTCTCTAACTAGAACAGAGATGTATAGGTCTAATCTGTAGCAGTGTAATTTTGCATTGTGCTATAAAATCATCATCATGGACACCATACCCCTTTTTACCTATTTTCTACATGGGGTAATGGTGTCATGTCATCTGTTGCCATCTCTCTATTAAATGCCACTTTCTTACCTTCTTCGACACTCATGCCCAACTGTCAGTCTTCTATCACACAACTATCCACCTCTTTGCTGGATGTCCTCATTTCCTTTTGCTTCTTCCTGTCTGTCCCAAATCTTCTTCAACAGATTGTCTTCTGTTTTTTTTTGCTCATGTGCCCAAACCACCATAAGCTGTACTCTTTGATGTTTTCTGCAGTTGGAGTTACTTTGGCTTTTACTCTTATGCCCTCATTTCTTCATCTATCCCACAGATTTCCATTCTCGCAAAATCTCAGAGAAGAAGGTGAAGGGAAGAAAGTAAAGAAAAAGTTAATATTTTAACTTAAGAAAAACAGCTAAAAGACTATAAAATAAAACTAATTAGTGGTAGTCATGTGATTTATCAAATTGTATAAATGCTGTGTTTGTTCTTTGTTATATTCAGTTTGAAGTAGTCTTGCACAGAGAGGAGAGTGCTTACTGAATGGTCTTAATAAAGTGAGAAATTTTATGGTCTATGTTTTTTAGCTGTGTTTTTTTTTTTTTTTTTTTTTTTAGTTATTGTTTTATGGCTAAGTGTTCCGTTTTTTGTTATATTATAATATCTTGACTTTTGGGATACCATGCAGCCTGGTACCTAGTGAACAGACCCATCTGCCCAAACCTCTCAACTGTCCAGATTTTTGCCTCATAATTTTGGTCTGTTCCTCATAAAATTTGTGATTTTTCTGGATTTTTTGCAGAAAATCTGAGGATTGAATTCACTAAATAATGACAGGCATTTGAGTTTCAGGCTTCACATCCTCCAGAAAATGCATGGTAACACAAGACTTTTTATTCTAGCAGCTTTCTAAGTTTAAAAGAACAATATTTAAAAATTGTCCCCACATTATTTTTGGCTTTGTCCAGATTTCTTGTGCTAAGAGGTTGAGAGCTATGCATGTGCTCCATCCTTCCTGTAACACTGAAATTAAGTTCTATACCTTCTTTTGGTTCTATTCATTTCTTGATTTTGCCAAACTATTTATCAAGGAGCATGCTACATCTAGATATTAGCTGCTGCTTTTGTTAGAACCTTCATGATGTCTAGATGCAGAACAATAAGGTTTAGGACATTTTGCAGAGAAGGAAGAGGGCCCTTGAAAAAATCAGTTTAGCTTCTGTGTTACTAAAAGCTTTGAAGGACTTTTTATTATCTTTTAATGGGAGTTATTAAAACCTTTTGGCTAAACAGAGGGACCGAGCTGGGAAAGACGTGCAGCAGGTAAGGGTTATAAAGGATAGTGAGGGAAACATACTCACAAGCAAGGAGAGTGTGATGAGCAGATGGAAAGAGTACTTTGAAGGACTGATGAATGAAGAGAATGAGAGAGAGAGAAGGTTGGATGATGTGGATAGTGAATCAGGAAGTGAAACAGATTAGCAAGGAGGAACTACAGATAGCTATGAAGAGGATGAAGAATGGAAAGGCTGTTGGTCCAGATGACATACCAGTGGAAGCATGGAGGTGCTTAAGAGAAATGGCAGTGGAGTTCTTAACCAGATTGTTTAATGAAATCTTGGAAAGTCAGAGGATGCCTGAGGAGTGGAGAAAGTGTTTTGGTACCTATTTTTAAGAGTAAGGGTGATGTGCAGAATTGTAGTAACTACAGAGGGATAAAACTGATCAGTCACAGCTTGAAGTTATGGGAAAGAGTAGTGGAAGCTAGGTTAAGAAGGGATGATTAGCGATCAACAGTATGGTTTCATGCCGGGAAAGAGCACTAATGATGCGATGTTTGTTCTGAGAGTGTTGATGGAGAAATATAGAGAAGGTCAGAAGGAGTTGCAATGTGTCTTTGTGGACTTGGAGAAATCATATGATTGGGTGCCTAGAGAGGAGTTGTGGTATTTTATGAGGAAGTCAGGGGTGGCAGAGAAGTATGTAAGAGTGGTACAGGATATGTACGAGGGTAGTGTGACAGGGGTGAAGTCTGCAGTGGGAGTGACAGAACCGTTTAAGGTGGAGGTGGGATTACATCAAGGATCAGCTCTGAGCCCTTTCTTATTTGCAATGGTGATGGACAGGTTGACAGATGAGATCAGACAGGAGGCCCCATGGACTATGATGTCTGCAGATGACATTGTGATCTGTAGTGAGAGTAGGGACCAGGTTGAGGATACCCTGGAGAGGTGGAGATATGCTCTAGAGAGGAGAGGAATGAAGGTCAGCAGGACTAAGACAGAATATGTGTGTGTGAATGAGAGGGAGGATAGAGGAATGGTGAGGATGCAAGGAGTAGAGTTGGCGAAGGTGGATGAGTTTAAGTACTTGAGATCAACAGTTCAGAGTAATAGTGAGTGTGGAAGAGAGGTGAATAAGAGAGTACAGGCAGGATGGAATGGGTGGAGAAGAGTGTCAGGAGTGATTTGTGACAGGCGGGTACCAGTAAGAGTGAAAGGGAAGGTGTACAAAAGGGTAGTGAGACCAGCTATGTTGTATGGTTTGGAGATGGTGGCATTGACGAAAAGGCAGGAGTCAGAGCTGGAAGTAGCAGAGTTAAAGATGTTAAGATTTGCACTGGGTGTGACAAGGATGGACAGGATTAAGAAATGGTATATTAAGAGGGTCAGCTCAGGTTGGACAGTTTGGAGACAAAGTCAGGGAGGCGATATTGTGTTGGTTTGGACATGTGCTGAGGAGGGATGATGGGTATATTGGGAAAAGGATGCTAAGGATGGAGGTGCCAGGTAAGAGGAAAAGAGGAAGGCCAAAGATAAGGTTTATGGACGTGGTGAGAGAGGACATGCAGGTAGTTGGTGTGACAGAACAATATGCAGAGGACTGGAAGAAATGGAAACAGATGATCCGCTGTGGTGGCCCCTAATGGGAACAGCCAAAAGAGAAGAATATTAAAACCTTTCAAGAAGAAACGTTATGTGTCACTAAAGTTATGGGTTGCAAGCCCTCCATTTAACAAAAGCCGGATGAGCAGACTAACACTTTAACTGTGTGCCTGCAGGGGGAATTCCTTTGCCACAAGAATGCTTTCTGACAGAAGCCATGACTGCAGAAAGGGTGATAATTGATATCAGAAACAGTTATGTACACTCACGCGCACAGACACACACGTTACAAATATCAGTTCATTGTGGAGCACTACATTCAACTGCAGCTCAGTGAGTGATTTGATGAATGTCAGCTTGGTAAAAAGCATGTTACTCATATACATTCTTACATTCATACATACACATATATGAAAAAATAACTTTTGTTCCTATTTTTGTACATGGGGTCAGAGTCTCAGATCAACAGTGGCCATCATATAGAACCAGTGTTTACACCAGTGGGTGGCTAGCCCTGCAACAGATATACATCTATCAGATCTGATGAAGCACTGTTAAGGACTAAAGCACTCATCAATTTAAAATCTTTAATTTTTCAATAAAATGTCAATTTGTAAACAACTTATAAGTGCTTGATTATTTGGAAGTCTCCAGTGAGATTGGCAACAGTTCCATAGCTCTTAACCTTATAGCACAATAAATCTGGACAAAGCTTAACATAATGGGGGGGGGGGGGGCAAAAGTCCAAAATGGGGCCAGATTTTAAATATTACTCTTATAAACTTAGAAAGTTGCTAGAATAACATGATTTAGCATGCATTTTATGAAGGATATGAAGTGTTGAACTCAAGTTATGTAGTGATTTTGATCCACAGTGATTTGCCAGAAAAGCATAAATTTTATGAGGAATAGACCAAAAAATGAGGAAAAATCTGGACATTCTACAAAAATCTGTAAAACTGAGAGGTGTTACATAGTTCCTTTTTTCTTGATCATATGGAATCTCAGACAGCGACTTTGATGCTCAAGAAGTATCAGTTGTGGTTTAATGTTTCATTAAGAGAGGGAAGGAGTCTTACCCTAAGACTGGAAAACAATTGCACCTCACTACAAGGATCTGTTTTCTCTTTATCTGTGTGTGTCTGTGTGTGTCTGTGTGTGTGTGTGTGTGTGTGTGTGTGTGTGTGTGTGTGTGTGTGTGTGTGTGTATATATATATATATATATATATATATATATATATATATATATATATATATATTATTTATTTATTTAACATTTGTTAACTGGGAATAAATATATAATCATACACACCTGCTTGACAGTTCATTATCTCAGCAGTTTTAAGTGCTATATCAGCACATCACCAGCTCCTTTTACTGACAGTTCATTTTATAGACACAGGTAAGTGGGCTGGTGCTAGGTGTGAGAGTATGTTTATGTGAGTGCTTGTGGGTCAAGGTTAAAGTGCGGTGTGGGTTAGACAAGCACATAGCTTTAGTATTGTGACTGTGTTGATGTGTGTGTGTGTGTGTGTGTGTGTGTGTGTGCATGCATGCATATGTGGGTACATGTGTGTGTATGTGATTTTATGTTCAGTTGTGGTAGTGTTAAGGAAAGGGTTTTTCTAAGATAAGCTGCAGGGTTAGGGTTGGCTCACATTAGTTACGTATCCATCAAGGATACCCACACCTCCAGGTTAGTGGCACAGCACAATGCTTCAGAAGTCATCCACATGCAACTAACAATGGACAAAACTGAAATTCAAATTGTAGCTTGCTACAGATCACCCACCATGTCCCAGGACCCCCATTCTGCATTTCTGGAAACACTGGGAAATATAAAGGTTCTACCAAACACCCTAATATTGGGTGATTTCAATTACCAAAACATTAATTGGGAGAACTACTCAAGTACTAACTCCCTTGCTCAACATTTCCTAGAATTTATAAATTCAAACACACTGGATCAACTGGTCAACACTCCCACCAGAGGTGACAACATATTGGAACTGGTCATCACCAACATGGGCAACTGATGCTCCACACCAGAGGTCAACCCCTCACTGGTTAGATCTGACCATAAACAAATCACTTTGGATATCCACATTCCGCCCCACCCCCGGACAAGCAAACCACCGTGAAAAACATTTCAAAAGCAAACTTCACATTACTTAAGACCAAGGTGGAAAGTTTCAAAGCCCCCATGCTAAAGGATAACATTGTCCAAGCTGCAAAATCCTTTACTAATGCATTCTACAGGCACCTACAAGAATGCATGGATCGTGCTATCTCAAGCAAAACCAAGACTCACTCCTCCAAGAAAAGGAAACCAGTCTGGTGGACTCTTGCCATAAACAAGCTATAGAACAGAAGGAGGAAACTAGTACAGAAAAGAGTAAAATCCCAAGAAGGGAAGACATGCCTGATCAGTATCAGCAAGAAACTATGATCCCTTATAAAATCATCCAAGGTGAGTTTCGAAAGAAAAATTGCCAAGGACTCTAAAGATAACCACAAGGCATTCTTCATCTATGTCAAGAATCTAAGTGGCAATGCTCAGATCTGCTCGGAGTTAGTGCAGAATGATACAAAATACACTGAACCAACCGATATTGCCAATATCCTGGCAGACAGGTTCAGTGCAAACTCCACCCTACTCTCACCCCCAAAAGGGCCCATAACCATACTAGAAGAATGTAGAGCTCATGAAATCGCAGGCACTCAGGTTAAAACAACCCTCTCCAAAGCCAAAAACACAGTATCAATGGGACTGGATGGTGTCCCAGGCTGCGTCCTACATGAGCTCAAAGATGAGCTAACCCCTCACCTAAACACACTGTTCAAACTTAGCCTCTCCACAGGTTACGTACCCATAGAGTGGCACAAAGCAATGGTTATTCTGCTCCACAAAGGTGGAGCCACATCAGGCCCCAGGAACTATCGCCCTATAAGCCTGACTAGCTTGGCGTGCAAGGTTATGGAGCGCATCATCATGGAACTCATTAACAGAGACATTGGGAACCTCCAAACACTGGACCCTAGCCAGTTTGGCTATGTTAAGGGCAGATCATGCCTCCAAAACCTGATGGACATTTTTGAGACAGTTACCAAGGCTATAGACAAGGGAAAGTTGGTACAGACAGCCTACCTAGACCTCGCAAAGGCCTTTGACACCATTCCCCATTCTGGTATTATAGACAATCTTACCAGCCTGAACATAAACCCCTACATCACAAGATGGGTTGCCAACTGGATCATGGACAGAACTCACATGGTGAGAGTTGTGGGAGCTAGGTCTGACTCTAAACTGGTTACAAGTGGCGTTCCCCAGGGCTCAGTCCTAGGACCCCTCCTGTTCGGCATATACTTCTCAGAGGTACAGGCAAGCACAGGAGGACTGTGGCTAAGTTCACAGATGACTGCAAACTAGGGGCTATAATTGACTCTCCAGCTGACACAGACATCCTCCAAAAGGGTCTCACTGAGACGGATACCTGGTGTCAAAATCATGGCCTCAAGCTAAATGCCAAAAAGTGTATAGTCATCCCCTTTGGAAAAAACAAAGTACCCACAAACTACGACATAGGTGGTAGTCCCCTAAATACGGAAGACGTCATTAGGGATCTGGGAACCCAATATAGTAATAGTAAACTCTCCTTTGATAATCACATTGCCAGAGTGGTTAGAAAATCCTTCTGCATGGCCCACCTTATCACAAAAGGGTTCGCATCCAGACCAGAAGAGGTCATTGTACCCCTCTACTCATTGCTCATCAGACCCATCATAGAGTACAACTCCCCATTTGGGATGTATCTTACAAGACACCTGCAACAGCTGGAAAGACCACAGAAGTACCTCACCAAGAGGATCACTGGCCTCAAACAGATGCCCTATGCAGCTCGACTGAAGAAACTCCAGCTGTACTCGGTTGCATACCACCTAATCAGGGGTGATCTCTGCCTGACATACAAGGACATGTCCAACCCAGAACTGATGGACATGCTCCACCAAAAGAAAAGCTTATCCCCTCGAGCCACACTCTCTAGGGATCTAAACCTCACCACAACAATAAATAGGACATGCTGGAGGGATAGATTCCTGTCCCAGAGACTTCCCATGCTTTGGAACAAGATTCCAATCTACATTAGGCAGAGCTCCTCGCTAACACTCTTCAAGAGAAACCTTGACGAGTGGATGGGAAACAGAAAGTTTACCCCAGGGATCACTTAAGTGGCTCTGCTGGACAGAGGCACAGGGAACTAATCTAAGGGGGCTGCAAAAGCCAACACATTCTGGCTAGGCTTATAAATGCCTTTGGACAGATAGCCTAGTACCTACCTATAAACCTAGTTAAGATGTTGCAGGGGGTGTGAAGGTCAAACTCCCCAACAGTCACAAGAGTCTCCACTTTTGTTACAGAAATTCTCTCTAGAAGTGGCAAATATCTCTAAGGTTATGGGCTACAAACCCTCCTTTTAAGAAAAGCTTTGCAGGTGTTCCACAGTGCCTGTGTCGTTATATGCTTTTATTACCATATCACCTTAATTATCTGTGTAATTGCCTGGTTTTTACCCTCACTCATAGAATATGTAGCGCAGCATGACAATGTTTCTGGTCTCTGCAGTAGCCAGTGTCCCAAAAAAAAAAAAAATATATATATATATATATATATATATATATATATATATATATATATATATATTTGGGTCTATGTCAGATCGAGTTTTCGAAACTCATATTTCATATGGTCGAGACCATATGATCGAATTTCCAAAAACTCGAACATCAAAAAAAAAAAATAACACAACCCCCCCAAAAAAAATCTACCCCTGCTGTGCCCCCACACCCCCTGCAAATTATAAATACCAACTGCTAGATCAAACTACAGTGAGGAAAAGGATATATTTCCTGATCTGCACTGTACCGTGATCTCCATTCATAAGCTACGAGTTTTCAAATACTCGATTATATGGTCTTAACCATATGAATTTTGAGTTTCTGAAAAAACAATCAATTGATCCCGTATATGTACAGATATATATGTCTGTGTATGTATGTATATATATATATATATATATATATATATATATATATATATATATATATGTGTGTGTGTGTGTGTGTGTGAAGGGAGAAGAACTGTAATGTAGAGTAATTATGAATTTTAGTTCATAACATCAAAAATTACCTTTAAGCAGGAGGTTACCGTTCAGTGCAACAGAGACTTTTATAACATAAAACAACTGTCATATCAGTTTATGGGATCTGTCTAGAGTGGCGGTCATACCAAGATTTTAACTGCCTTTCAAGTCTATAAAATTACACCAAACCAAGTCTGTTGTGTCAAGAAGTCCTAATACATTCTGGATCAATTCCATCTGTTTCTGCAGTTGGATCTCTGTGATGTGTGGTGTCATTTAAACCAAAGGACTGTTGCCATATCTCTGACTGCTTACTTCTAATAATGGGAAAGGCTATGTAAATAAAATGAAAACACTGTAATAAGGCATTTACATGAAAATATTGTTGTCTTCCTTGAAAACATCAGACAAACTATGCGGCCTTGATTGACTTTTTGAGCATAAAAATACAAGAAATCTGCCTCCTATCAAACATTTCTACCCTGCAAAATTGTTCTTTTGTTAATATGGAACAAATCATTATATTGTCATATTTCAATGCGGCATGATACTGATGTTAAGATTTAGCATTTCACTGTTTATAGAAAAGCTTGAACTAGTAAAATCCACAGCTTAATCTGAAGATCAGTTTGTGATTAAAGATATATTTGTAAACTACTTCCAAGCCAGGTGTGTTAACTGTTTATCATGAAGAACTTAAGTCAATGTTTTGGCACCACAGATAGATGAGATTTCAGGAATATGACATGACACAGTATACCATTCCACAGGACAATAGCATACCATAATGCAATTTGAATGCCATAAAATGAAGATCTAAGTATTCTAGAACATATTTACTTATGACATCCATTACCCATATCTTCAAAGTCTTTATCATCCATTGCATATCTAGAATATCTTGAGATTCCTCTAATTTACTCTTAATATCTAAAAATGTTTTGTACTTTTCTAGTCTGCACAACTTGATTTCTATAAAAATGTTTGTATGGCAAATGAAGTAAAGGTGAGATGATTGTACTCACATTCAGGAAATTGAAATATTTCTGCTCACTTTTCTTTGTTGTGTCCGTTATTGTATAATTTCATTAATGAATTATAATGCATACCTATGTAGCTTCATTTAAAATAGCTTCCATTCTTTTGTCAACCAATGGGTGCATGTCAGAGTGATAATATGGATAGAGCTACTTAATAAAGTTTGGTAGCACTTACTTGCTCTCATTTCCAGAGACGTATGAAATATTCATCTCCATTTGTGTGCTGCCTGTTTTATGTGCCAAGTTTTCCCCCACTGTATTTCTAGAATCATTACTCCATTGGTGGTGTTTTTCCACTGGAGTCTAGATCAAGTGTGACAAAGAATGAATTAATATTCAGATATTATAGGATATCTCTGCCTCCCTTAGATGGCTGCCTAAAATCCTTGGTCAGTAAATGGAGTAGGCTTCTGGAGATAGGACTGGAGTAGAAAATGGATAGCAGGGCTTTTAACTGTATTGGAACAGTGTTTTTTTGTTCTAGTGGTGTATATTTTTACTCTGTATGTTTGTGATGGTTCTTTGTCATTCCCAAGTATTCCCAAGAGGCAGATGCATTTCCACTAAGGCATTATATGCATTTTGTAGTTATCTAGTAAAAGCCGAGAGTTCTTCGGAGCACATGCTCAGCAGGAGCACTGCCCTGGATCAGTATAAATTGACAGGACAAGAGTTTGTCATAGGCTGTTCAGGGAGTTATTTTTCTAATGCTCAGTCTTATGTCATGTTGGAAGTTCCACTGAGCCATCAAGAACTTAATACTGAAGAACACTAGATTACTGCATGCTATGAAAAGGTATAACTAAAAAGAGGAAAGGGGTTTAGCCTACCTCCACATTCAAGCTTATACTTTGTGGAAGGTGGGTATGTAATAAATTTCCTTCTGTTGAGGACTAAGTGTGCAGAATGAGTGGTAGGAAGGGATCTGACAAAAAAAGGATTTCTTAGCTGTAATCTCCCACAAGCTGTTTAGTTTATTTATGGTAAATGAAAACTTTTTTTACTTTTCTCTTTTGTCTAACTGGTAGTCTGAGAGGTCCACATAAATAAACGTGAGTATGAAAATGTTGCACAAAACCTGTACATTTTCTTCCAATAAAACCACAGCAAAAGTGACAAAAAATTATAAAATATGCTTTAATTCAGTGCAGGTTTAGCAAAGATATGAAAAAATCTGGAAAGTCTGTACTATTTCTCTGTCTAGCTGCATAAAAAATGTAAAATATAAAACTGTTCAACAACTATAATTGTTCTCTCTCTATGGATATAGCAAAACTTTTGAAAGTAATTTTTTCTGACACACACACACACACACACACACACTAGTATGACTTGCTTCCTGTCAGCTATGTAGTAACTTATTTAGCTTGGAACTTTCTAGAATTGTAACTGTTTGGAATTGAATTTGGATCCATCAGTAAATTAAATCAGGAATTCTTTACTGAATGCAGAAATGAGGATTTGTTTAACAGGCCCATGTTAAGTGCATTTCCCCATATTTGCTCATTTCATGTCCCCCTTTTAGAACTTTTTGAAGCAAATGTGACTCTTCTTTCACTATTCAGAGTGCATCTATTCATTTTAATAGTCAGTTTTGTGCTTTCCACTCGGAGTGTTCTGTGGACTTTGTGCAACTTTGCATGGACTGCAAATTATGTAAGAGAGAGAGAGTATATTTCTAGAGTCAGTAAGCTCATGTCTGCTGAGTGACTCTTAGCTGGTAACAGTGTTAGAAAAGTTAGCTGATAGTCAATATTTTTCTGTTGCAATCTGTTCAAAGACTTGTACTTTGTTTCCATGACTAATGCCATACCTGTGTGCATGTTTAATGTTCAGTATATATTATTTCATTTAGAAAATAATTTTATTATTCAACTTCAAAAGGTTGGGGGTAGTTGCTTATTAATGTATATTGATAATTACATAACATTGGTGAAATATAACTGTTGACATCTACCTTTTAAATGGAAATTACTTGGCCATAGCTACCATAAGATATTATGTTACAGCTGCCATATTTTGTGTGTGTGTGTGTCTGCATGTAGGTGTATATGCAAAGGACAGTTGTTAAGGTAGCACTGAAAAGCATTGGGCCGAGACTGGTAGAGTGCATCCTTTGGGAGCCGGTGGTTATGGCTTTTAAACTGTACAGTGTATAGTGTATTTGGATATGACTATTCTTGGTCATAGCCCAAGGCACAGCATTCATTAGATGCATGCTTTTAAGGACAATTCCATTCTGCCTGTATTATTATTATTATTATTATTATTATTATTATTATTATTATTAATATCGTTAAGCTGGACAGCAGTGCTGATCAAAAGACCATGACATCCTTGACAGTGGCGATAATAACTCCATTCAGATTTAAGATTTTTAGATCTCCTATTCACATTTTGAGATGCAGACTGGACAGGATACGCCTTGATATGGAATAACATGACTGCTTCATCCATCTCTGTTAAGAAATGTAGGTTAGGTGCTGTTTATGAGCACTGTTTTTAGAATCTTGGAACTGGTCTGAATGTTTTCTTACTAACTATAAGACCTTCAAACATATTTTGTCTAAATGTTATTTCTGTTATAGCTGAGTTACTATTATTTTGTTATTGTTCTTTACTAGTCACATCCTGTTTATATGTATAGAAGTTATCCATGCTGCTTGGCTGAGGACAAGGATATTTGTAAGACACTATGACCCATGAAAAGGATAAATAAATCTTAAACTATCTAATACAATTGTTTCATGTGAATTACTACATATTATACAATTCCTCCTCTAAAACGTGCACACTGATTGGCCAGCCCAACCAGCGTGCCCATTATAAATCCCTCAATATACTAACGGAAAAAGGTCCGGTCGCCCGGACTTTTTCCGTTAGTATAAAACACTGTCTCGCTATGTTAAAAGAGTTTAACATAGCGACACAGGTTTAAAAAAAGCAACGCAGATCTCCGTTGCTTTTTTTAAAGCTGTCTCGCTATGTTAAACTCCTTTAACATAGCGACACAATGTAAAAGCAACGGAGATCTTGCGATCTCCGTTGCTTTAAACCTGTCTCACTATGTTAAATGAGTTTAACATAGCGATACAGCTTTAAAATAAGCAACAGAGATCTCCGTTGCTTATTTTAAGGCTGTCTCGCTATGTTAAACCCATTTAACATAGCGAGACAAAAGCAACGGAGATCTTGCGTTCTCCGTTGCTTTTGCCCACAACTCTGATGTACTGCGTAGGCATCGCAGTACATCAGAACTGTGAACACCACACAGCTGCGGAAGGGCAGCAAAGAGGCATTATACAATGCCATTATTTAAGAAAAGTAATTATTTCTTTTCTTAAATAATGTCATTAATATAATAACAATAACCACTTCTGGGTGTGGGTAATGCTGGATTTACCACGGTTGTCTTTGTTTGGTCCTCGGGCTTCGGGACCAAACCACGCCAACCGTGGGTAAATCCAGCATTACCCACACCCAGGCATGGGTTATTGCTATATTTGAAGCAGTACTAACATTTTTTCAGTATGGAAGGAATGGCTAACAACCAATCAGAATTAAGTTTAAACCTTTTAAGCAAAGTGGGCTTATTTTTCAAGTATGCAAATCATTTCATCTGAAAGGTTTATATTACCTTTACCTTTCTGCTTTTTATTAGGTACTCAACTAAAGTATTATGTGAAGAGGCAAGATATGTGTCAGTATTCTTACCTCCAACCTTCTACACTGTCTGTTTATGAAGACAGTACTCATAAAGCCAAAAACTTGCTGTAACATTAATGGAACTACAAGTCATACTGACATGCAACGCTATATAAAGCCATGAATTTCTCCCTGGTGATATTTTTGGGTACATCTTTGAAAATTTCATTAGTGTTCATTAAAGTTACACCCTCAAAAGCTTTGGGGTTTGTCAGGCTTATTGGGTTGCATCAGGGCACAATACAACAAGGAGGGTACATGTGGAAGTTAACGATTTTCATACCATTTTACTCTGTAGGACTAAAGTATATATTTAACACTTTATCTTGCTTGGGTGAATGTACAAGAAACGGATGATGTACACTACAAAGTAAAAGTTTAAAGGACAAAATGTATACCCTTATGTATCCCAGCATGTGTAATGTTGTGTTAGTGTACGATATTATACCAGTGCATTTTTCATACAGATATACCATTGCAATTTTTGTTTTGCACTGTATGTCGACTGTTTTATTTTCTTTTATTTAAAGTTTAGTACAGTTAGATTTTCAGTTTAACCGGCAACACATTTCAGCATAGCTTGACTTCATGCTCTCATGCAATCTTAATTAAATACACTGCCCCCTTGCTGCATTAGTATTGCATTGTTTGCTTCTTAGCACAAATTGAATTGTTTACAACTAATTCCACATACTGATGGCATTAGGAGTAGGTGCGCTATAATATGGGACTGCTGAAGTGTGGATTGTTCTGTGACTGAATGCAGTGTCAAACTGCCTCAGTGGAAGCGACCCCCTTGGTATCACTATATTTTCCATCTTTTTTTTCCTTTTAGTCAGCTATTCTTATAAAAGTGTCAATAAAGCAAAAAATAAATGAGATCTCACAGTTCTAGTGCAAATGGCTAGAAAGTATAATTTTTCTTGGAACTAGATTTTTGAAACAGGTAATTGATCACATCCCCAGATTCCAACATCTTTCACCAGTGCTTCTTAAACTATGAAGTATGTCTAGCTAATTGTACAAATTAGCCTAGAAAGGGATTAACTCTCACATATCTTGCATGTGCTTAACTAAGCTATGAGCACTCCCTTTGCTTTACCAACATGGAAGCAAGACATAAATCAGTAATCAAGAGGGCCAATTAAAATTATGTCAGCTGTGACTTTTAATACCCTATCTCAGGTTTAAATGTGATAACTACTATATCACCATGCCTGATGTACTCTTCATAGACTATCATGGTTTCACTAAAGAAAAAAAAATACAAGATATTATTAGAAGAACAGTGCAGACCTGCATTGTATTCACTGGCTCAGTAAATTCCACAAATCTTAATAGTTTTGTTTTTACTTAAAACAAAACAAAATAAAAAAAAACAAAACAAAGAAAAACCTTTGACAATGCTGTCTCAGTACCATTTGTAATTCTTATACAATAAATAAACGTGACATACGTTTATATTATACAATATGATATAGTATATTATATTGTATTATATTATATCTGTGACACCCCTGCACTGGCTCAGTAATCAATGAACCTCAGTCCTCATCACTAGCACCAGTGAGGGATGTACACATTGGGAGGATAACAAGTACACACACAATAAAGTACAATTTCCTTGAAGAGCACACAGAGATCAGAATCAGTCTGGGGCTGGTTTCTCCCTCTTTCTCCAGATCCCCAATAACACTGGCACAGCTATAGGGTTAAGATCTCAGCCAAGCAGTCAAGCCAAAACCTCCAGCACCCTCTCTGTCTAACCAGTGCTTCATGTCCCTGCCCAAGTAGCTGACACACACACTTTGAGATTTGATTTATATGCAAACACACACATACTCCTAGGAAAGGCTGGCACAATTATACTAGCTATGCCCCCTTCTGCCCAGACTAAAAGGTAGTTATCACTGCCACCAACCAGCTTTTTATCAGCTACTATAAGGCCCTTCCCAAAGGGTGACCAATCCTACTCTGTGATGTTACTGTTATCGAAATGGTAAGTGTGAGCAAGACTTGCAAAGCTGTTTAAGAGTGGCCTGTACAGTGTCACCAAATACATATGTAAGTACTCTAAGAACTTAAATATCTATAAACAAACCAGCCACAATTAAAAGGTTTAAATATATTTAATAATAAATAATCAAAGAACAAGACATTATTCAATAACTCAACACAGTGACTACAGAGTTCAGAATCACAGGAAATGTTTTAAAACAACATTGCAGGACAGTCTCACATAAATACAGAAAACATATAAACTAATCTTTAATATATTTCTATCTATACCTAAGAGAGATTACTGTACCCTGGTTACTTACTATTAGTAAGGCAAGTGCTGATGAGAGGATGTTTCCAGGTCCAAAGACAAATACAAAATGCACAGACTCACTCTCTGAGATAGTTCTTAAATTAATAATACACATTACTACTGGGTTAGCTGGGATGATATCACACATTGTCACCTGCCTTCAGTTCCCAGGCTAACAGAGACTAACACCGCTGTGTTATAAATATGTATCTCTCAGAAGTGCAGCTGCTAGAAAGTCACAGAGCAGTAAAAACACTTTAAATTTTAAACCTGATAATTAAATCTGTTTCAAGACAATAGAAAGAAACCTCTAGCTGTAGATATCCTGTCTCCTTCAGTGAAACTGGGAGATAAACACAATTATAAAACAATTCACTTATTTTCTTAGAGTTTGCAAGTTAACTCTGTTCTTTTCTAGTTGAGTACACTGTGGTTACATTCTTGAAGCGCAGTATCGAACATATAGTTCAACACACACTTCTGAACCACTAATTTAATGTACTCATAACATATAGTTCTCTTACATTTGTAAGACAAGTCTATGGATCATATTAATATTTACAAATGACATATGATTATTTACAAAATTCCAGATAGCTGGGCTGACAGCCTGACAACCCCCCCTCCCGAAAATTCAAGCTGGTTTGACCCTTTAGAAACTTTGCTTGAGAGGGTTGAGCCTTTCTGGGAATGCCTTACTCCATTCCCTGTTTTGAGAGCCCATCTGTGTTAACATTGCTAACCACACTATGGTGCTGCACTGTCATGTCATATATGCTTGCAACCCTAGACTCCATCTTAGTAACTTCACATTTCACTGGCTGGCTCGATGTAGCCATGTTAAGGGATTGTGGTCTATAACTACAGCAAAATTTCTTCCATGCAAATAAGACTGAAAATTCTGCAGTGCCCACACTATGGCTAGGCATTCCTTTTCTACAGCTGCATAGCATTCCTCCATAGGTTGGAGCCTACGACTGAGATAAACCACTGGGTGCTGTTCTCCATCCGAGGAAACCTGGCTAAGTACAGTCCCCACCCCATGGTTTGAAGCATCCACCTGCACAACAAATTCTTTGCTGTAATCTGGATTGGCTAACACAGGGGGTTCTCCCAAAGCTCCTTTAAGCTTCTGGAATGGCTGCAAACATCCTGGAGTCCACACTACCTTATCTGGCTTTTTTTTTTTTGTTGGATCTGTGAAGGGAGCAGATATGGTGCTATAACTGGGGATAAACTTTCTGTAGTGCCCTGCTTTCCCTAAAAATGCCCTCACCTGCTTTTTCATAACAGGGGAAGGCCGTGCCTGAATAGCTTCCACTTTGACAGGTTCTGGCCTGATCTTACCACTCTCCACTCTATGTCCCAGGTAAGAGACCTCTGACATACCCACTTGACAATTGCTGGGCTTAATGGTCAACCCTGCCCTCTGTAGTCTGCCCAGCACATCCCTGACATGCTGAAGATGCTCTTGCCAGGAATGGCTGTAGATGGCAATATCATCTAGGTAAGCAAGGGTAAAAATCTGCTGATCCTGCTAGGATATGATCAACCAGCCTCTGGAAAGTCACTGGGACATTATTCATCCCAAAGGGCATCATTGTGAACTCATACAAGACAAATGGAGTCACAAAGGCTGACCTCTCTCTAACACTGGGAGTCAAGGACACCTGCCAATAACCCTTGGTAAGATCAATGGTGATAAGATACTTAGCCCTGCCCAGCTGCTCTAGGGCTTCATCTGCCCTAGGCATGGGGTTAGCATCTGACTCTGTGTGACTATTTAATTTCCTGTAGTCCACACAGAACCTGGAGCTGTCATCCTTCCTGAATTACCACTAGTTCCAGCATTTCCTGTATCTCCTCCCTCACAGTCTGTTTCACTCTCTTAGACACCCTACGTAACACTGCATGTATTTCTCGAACCTGGGTAGGGGAGAGCTGCTAGGACATTGCTACCCCTTCCACTGAGGTGTCAGTCCGAGCCTCACTGAGGAGATGAGTCACCAGATTCCCCTCAGACTCATCCTTCAATCTGCAGCACAAGGGCCTCCCTATCATGGTAAAGTTTCATCATGTTAACATGGTACAACTTGTGCCCTTGCCTCTGCCTCCTGCCTAACAGTTCTACCATGTAGTTAACATCACTTACCTTCATTACTACCTTGTAGGGTCCCTCTCAAGCTGCCTACAGGTTTTTGTGTCTGACAGGAATGAGAACCATTACCTGCTGCCCTACAGCATACTCTCTAGCGTGAGCATTCCTGTCATAGCAGACCTTTTTCTGCTGTTGGGCTTCTGCCAAGTTCTCCTGGGCCAAAACCATGAGTTCTCTGAGCCTTTTCCTGAGGTTTAGGACATATGCCACAACAGACTGCTTGTGGGATTCACACTCACCCTCCCACTCAACTCGAATCAAATCTAGAGGTCCTCTAACCCTATGCCCACACAGCAACTCAAAGGGTGAAAAACCTGTGGATTCCTGGGGAACCTCTCTGTAAACAAACAGATGGGGTAAATATTTGTCCCACTCCCTCTTAAACTGGTCTGCAAATGCCCATAGCATCATCTTGAGTGTAGGGTTTAACTTCTTAACAAAACCATTAGTCTGAGGGTGGTAGGGGGTGGTCTTTAGGTGCTTCACCCCACAGTATTTCCACAGACAAGCCAGAAGGTCTGACATGAAATTGGCACCTATGTCAGTCAGTATTTATTTTGGGAAACCTACCCTACTGAAAATCTCTAAGAAAGCATTTGCCACCTTTTCTACCTCAGTGGAGGACAGAGCCACTGCCTCAGGGTATCTTGTAGCATACTGTACTACCAGTAGGATATACTTTTTCCCTGTGGAGCTTGGGATACTCAGAGGCCCCACAGTATTCATAGCTACCCTCTGAAATGGCTCCTCAATCACAGGCAAAGGCATCAAAGGAGATTTCACCTTGTCTCCTGCCTTGCCTACCTTTTGGCACTGCTTACAGGTCCTGCAGTACCCTGTTACATCTCTGGAAATCCCAGGCCAATAAAAGTTCTGCATAATATGTCTCTTCATAAGTTTTATGCCCATATGACCTGCAAAGGCAATATCATGGGCTATGGCTAGAAGTGCCAGACAGTAGGCTCTGGGCACTACCAACTGCTGTAATCTCTCACCCTCTAGCCCTCCCTCAGGGGTCCACCCTCTATACAGTAACCCTATGTCCCAGTATACAGATTTCCCTTTCCCTTGAAAATTAGGTGCCTCACTAGCTACCTCCCTCAGGCCTTGCAATGTAGGGTCTGAGAGCTGAGCCTGTCTCAACTCTCTCTTTGTAAGCTTCCTAGCTCCCCTTTCACAGGAAGTCTGGCATCCTCTGACAGTGGTGCCTACCTGTCAGGCTGAGTAATAATACTCACCTCTGCCCTTACAGTCACTCTGTCCAAGGGAACATCAGTACCCACAAGCAGCTGTGGCTCACCCTTAGTCTCACTGCTACAGAATAGCTCCCCCTCTGAAGTAACCACCTCACCAGTCCTCGCTGCAAGCGTGCGGTGTATCTGGCTCTCCCCCCAGCTAACAGACCAATATGCTTGTCTCCAAGCCTGACTGCATGAGACTGCATTATCAAAATCATTCCCTATCAGGACATCTGCAGGCTGGTAGTTTGGTACCCTTGTTGTCTCAAGACAACCTACTGTTGGCAGTTTGTGATTCCCACTTACTGGCTCTCCCACCTTTTGTTCCCCACCTTGCCTCCATGGACATCTATATGCTACATGGTCCCACTGGTTGCATTTAACTCTTGGTCCTGGACGTGTTCCTGGAGTAGTGGCTTCCCCTGCTACTGGCAGACTCTGTTGGGGTTGTCTGGGCTGCCTGCCGTTGGTTCCTTTAGACCCATGAGCAGCACTGGGTGTCCCTTTCCTGTGCAGTGATGCCCTGCTTGCTAGGTATAGGTCTCCCTTCTTCCCCAACTCATCTAGAGTAGTGCATTGTCTATCAGCTAACCAGATTCTCACGTCCTCAGGTGAAGTGCTATGGGCTTGTTCCCTCACCAAAAGTCTGCCAGCCCTTCAAATGTAGTGACCTAACATCCACTCACCCACCTATGAGAATAAATGCTTAGTTCAGCAACATATTTACACACACTTTCATCTGCCTTGCATCTATGCTCACAAATTTTTTTTCTATAAGCTTCAGGTGTTAACTTAAAACATTCTAGCACACAGTTCCTTACAGCATTATAATTTAAACAGTCAGTATCAGACAGTTTTTAAAGAACAATTACAGCTTTACCATGGAGTAAGGGGGTCAGGAACCATACTCAGAGCCCTTGGTCAACATTATACTGTTTACATACCCTCTCAAACATATGAATTAAACTATCAAAATTATCCCTCTCTGTAAATTGTGGAAGGAATTTACTGACCTTTGTTGCTTCTGGGGTTTGGTTACTCCCTTCTGCATTACCTCCTTGACTCTGGTGAAGAGTCAGCATCTCCTTTTCATGTTGCCTTGGCCTCTCCTTCTCCTCAGCTTCCAGGTGTCTCAGTCTCTCTGCTGCTTCTATTTCCAAATGCTTGGCCTCCAACTCTAGTCTCTAACTCTAGATGGATTTTTAAGTCCTCTGTGGAAAGGTTGAGCTGTCCATTTTCTAAGATTTGTACATCCTGGTTACTATTCTCTGATGCAGCTGTGACTAAAGCTGCAATCATGTCTGCCTTAGTCATGTTGGCATGCACCAGTCCTTTAGCCTGGCAGATTTCAGCCAACTGGCTCCTTGTGAGCTTGCCATACTCCTCTGCTGACATGCTTACCTGCTCTCCCTGACTACTCTAACAAAAAAAAAAAATTGTGATATGAACTCTGAATGTTCACTGCGTGGCTGATTAAGAGTACAAATACCTTCAGTGATCACTGTACACCAGCTACAGGAATTTAATATCCACACCACTACAAGCCAATTAATATGTGATGTGGCTATCCTACCACTACCAAACAATTAATATGTGATGCCCCTGCACTGGCCCAGTAATCAAGGAGCCTCAATCCTCACCACTAGCACCAGTGAGGGAAGCACACATTGGGAGGATGACAAGTACACACACAGTAAAGTACAGTTTCCCTTAAGAGTGCACAGAGGATCACAGTCAGTCTGGGGCTGGTTTCTCCCTCTTTCTCCAGATCCCCAGTAAGACTTCCCACTGGCACAGCTATAGGGTTAAGATCTCAGCCAAGCGGTCACGCATAAACCTCCAGCACCCTCTCTGTCCAACCAGTGCTTTGTGTCCATGCCCAAGTACCTGACACACACACACACACACACACACACACACACACACACACACACACACACACACACACACACACACACACACACACACACACACACACACACACACCTCTGGTTTACTAGCTATGCCCCCTTCTGCCCAGACTAAAAGGTAGTTAGCACTGCCACCAACCAGCTCTTTATCAGCTACTATAAGGCCCTTCCCAAAGGGTGACCAACTGTACTGTGGGATGTTACTATTATCCAAATGGTAAGTGTAAGCAAGACTTGCAAGGCTATTTAAGAGTGACCTGTACAGTGTCACCAAATACATATGCAAGTACGCTAAGAACTTAAATATCTCTAAACAAACCAGCCACAATTAAAAGGTTTAAATATATTTAAAAATAAATAATCAAAAACCAAGACAATATTCAGTAACTCAACACAGTGATTACAGAGTTCAGAATCACAGGAAATATTTTAAAACAACATTGCAGGACAGTCTCACATAAATACAGAAAACATCTAAACTAATCTTTACTATATTCCTATCTATATCTAAGAGAGATTACTGTACTCTGGTTACTTACTATTAGCAAGGCAAATGCTGATGAAAGGATGTTTCCGGGTCCAAAGGCAAATATAAAATGCACAGACTCACTCTCTGAGATAGTTCTTAAATTAATATTACACATTACTGCTACGTTTGGTGGGATGACATCACTCTGTCACCTGCTTTCAGTTCCCAGGCTAACAGAGACTAACACCTCTGTGTTACAAATACTTATCTCCCAGATTTGCAGCTGCTAGGAAGTCAGAGGAATAAAAACAATTCACATTTTAAACCTGGTAATTATTTATCTTTCAAGACAATAGAAAGAAACCTCTAGCTGTAGACATCCTGTCTCCTTCAGTGAAACTGGGAGATAAACACAATTGTAAAACAATTCACTTATTTTCTTAGAGTATGCAAGTTAACTCTGTTCTTTTCCAGTAGGGTACACTGTGTTTACATTCTTGAAGCTCA
Source organism: Protopterus annectens (assembly GCF_019279795.1). NCBI lineage: Eukaryota > Metazoa > Chordata > Ceratodontiformes > Protopteridae > Protopterus > Protopterus annectens. Next base: position 207,938,494 of record NC_056749.1, read on the forward strand.
GTACAGAACATACAGTTCAACACATACTTTTGCACCAGAAATTTAATATGCACATAACATATAGTTCTCTTACATTTGTAAGACAAGCCTATGGATCATATTAATATTCACAAATGACATATAATTATTTACAAAATTCCAGATAGCTGGGCTGGGAGCCTCACAATATTATATTATATTATTATTATAAATAACATATTTATTATACATATATACTGATATAGACCTTATGTGACTTCTAGAACAGCATTACTAAAAGTGTCAGTTCAGGACTGTATACAAGTCCAAGACAGGAGTATTTTGTATTCTACCTTTTCTGATTTGTAGTGACCTCAGAGTTAATATAAGTAAAAGGGGTGTGAGGGTGCAGTTGTGTACACTAGGATGCAGGGGTAAACCCATCTTCAAAAATAGTTTAGCAGTACAACAGAAAGTTCCAAACATTTGCTTATTTGCTTTTCTTTCTTTCTTTGTAATCACAGTTTATTTTTGGGATTGTTAAGAACCACTATTTCAAGTCGTATATGACATGGTACTATGCTGACTAGTTGTGCCTTTTTTATGATGAAAAAGCTATATTTTCATTCTCTTAACTAAACATATTTCACTGCAGCATGTAAAAGTTGACCTTTGTATTTCAGCCCAGTACCCTTCTGAATAACGTTAAGTAAGGATACCCAGTCTTCCATTATTCATTGCATTAACAGCTAAAGCCATGGCCCAGTCATTAAAACAGTCTGAAGACGCACCGAGGGTTCACACAAGATTAGCCTGTCGATCATTATCCTTGCTCACTGATGATTTTATGCACTTCCTCTTAGCCAGTGATTAATCCCGTCTGATTGCATGGCACAGTTCACTAACTGTAGTTCTGATCTTAGGTAAAACTGCTTTTGGGGTTTTATTTCAACAAGTGCTTTGGGTTACTAATACTGTGACAGGAATGGACCCCATTCCTAAGTCAGGATACTATTAGTGCTCGTGAAATTAGTATTGTTTCAGTCTTTAATGTTAGCTAATAGAGCTCTTCTCAAAACCTGTAATGTGCTGAGAATTGCCTCATTCTGTAATTTATACAGGGTTACATGTATTGGTAGTATATTTAAGTACAATCGGAAATTCTTTTAGTACTCTTGCTCATACCACTGTTGGAACTGTGTGGGTATCTTTCTTCAGCATTGCTGTCACTTCTGCTTGCAAATAACTTTATGTCTGTCCATTCATAACACACTATAGCCACTGGGTGTAGCAATTTCAATGATCAATACCACTTTTGTCTTTTTTCATGGACTGCTATATCTGGTTTTCTCGCCTCTATTTTTTGAGCAGTTGGTAATGAGTGATCTCATGGGATATAAACTTCATTCTGTATAATGCTTTGTGGTTCATATTCCCCAGTGCAGCAGTCTTGCAACACTGTTATGCCTTTCGGTATACAGGCCCCCTGCCATGAGAGTATCACATCCAATAACAAGATGTGCGAATCTATCCAGTTCTGTTTTATACAACCTGCATTTGTCTGTTTCTCCAACATTTTCACTGGGCTTTGTAAACCATTGTGTATGTAGTCCACTATTGTGGAGCACCTTTATTAGCCTTGGTATCAATTCACCTCTCCTTAATCATTCCTGCAGCCAGTCTTGCTCATTATGAACTTGTTCCATAAGATGTCTGTACTCGCCAAAATATCGGTGGATTTGCTTTTCTTCTGATCCTTTTAGTTTTGCACATTCACTTGCTGTCTGATTTTGTTTACTTCTGGTTTGATTTCCATTCCTACTTTATTCTGAAATGCTTCTGCTAAACTTAGCCAAGATGTCATCTTAGACTTCTCCTCATGTTTTAAAACTTTAGCTATGTTTGGATCTAATGAATTCTGAAAATATGTATGCAGTTCCACAATTGTAGATCTCTACATGTAATCAATTTCGAGAAGGCACATGCCTCTTTCAGAGTGAGAAATGTATAATCTTGGTATACACACTGATTTGTATAAATCATTTAATAAGCATGAAGCATTTTCCTTATTTTTCTGTCGAATTCATACAATACTTTTTTGGCCAATCAATCTCCCCAATATAAGTATAATTTAGGACAGGATGAACAAATTGATTTATAGTTTGAACTTTACTCATAGATGTCAAGGCAGTTTTCATTATTAGCTTTAGTTTTATGAAATATTCCTTATGGGACTTTCGTCTTATTTATTCATGTTTTATTGCTGATCCATCATCGATTCCCGATTATTATACACTCCTTCCTGTTCAAATCCCTTTGTATCACATTCCTGTCCCAGGTTAATATTTTCTTGGTGCTGTAGCTTTCCTTTTTTAAGTGTTGCTTTTGCACATTTATCAAGACCAGATGTCATTCTTATATCATCTGAAATGTCTTTAACCTTGAAGTTGTGCTTTCAGCTCCATAGTCATCCACAAAAAAGTAGATGAGAAGTCTTTAAACAAAGTTGGTTTCTGGGAGTCAGATTATAACCATAGCTAGCCTAATCTGTTAAGTCATCATCTTAAAAGGTTAACATTAAAACAAAACAACAGCAGTGACAAAGAATCAGTCTGGAATATCCCCCTTTGAAATGTTATCCCTGTGATAATAATTTACCCTTTGTCATGGCTCAAGTGTAAAGTGGTCAGTCACTGTGGTTAGTCACTGTTTCATGATCACTGTAAGACAATAGATCACTGTATGGGGTGTATCTTATATCTCTGTAAGGATTCCATGAATTAGGGGTGCTGTCAAATGTTGATTTGTAATTTATTCATGCCGCACTTAGATTCTTTCCCTTTTTATAACTCTCTATTTGGTTTTATTTGGCAACCAATGATTTCTTTGTTCCATGACTTTCTTTTATTACCTTTTTGTTCTATTGGCATATTTTTTTTTCTAAATGACTGCAAACTCTGGATCAATTCCACTACATCATTTTTATATTTTCAAAAGGCAAGTTAAAACCTTATAATTCTTAGGCTGGAATGCAGGCTCAAGTCTTAAGAAAGACTAACATTTTCCTATTGTTAACCAGGTTGATATCTGTTTTGTGATGCACATAAAAGTAAGTCTTTCTCAGATATAAATCTTTGTGTAAAGGTGCTAATACGTTTAACCAGAAGATAGGTACTGCATCTGAGCCTGGTATTTTCCAGTTAGGAGCTTTACTTAATTTTGTCTCTGTTTCTGTGCTTGTTACTTCATCCTGTTTCATATCCTCTTCATTAGAGCCCCTTACTGTTCCTTTTAAGACTTCTGTTTATTCAGCATCTTTGTCATGTTCTACAGGGTTTTCATAAATATTTCACCAAAATGTTTCTACTACTTCTATTTTGGTGATGTTTCTATTCCCTTTGCCTTTTTCACAGTTCTTAAAATCTTTTTGGGTCATTAATGAATTTCTTATTTTGAACTTTTTCTTTATATTTATTTATTTATTGCCTTTTGTTTAAAAGAATGGTCTGTCTGGGCACTCATGTCAATTGCCAGCTGAGACCCAGGGAGAAAAGCTACATTAAAGTTTCAAACATGACAAAAAATTTACATAGAAAAAATTTCAGTTTCTTAACTGTACAAATGTTTTTTTTTTCAATTAAGACAGCAGTTAATACTGTTTGATTTCTGTAGGAGTGTTATACAATAATAAACAGGTTGCATTTACATATGCATCAATATACAAAATGTATTTACATAGGAGTGATGAAAAGCAGTATACAGTTATAAATGTAGACTGGATTTATTTGCATTATTTACTAGATATGATAGGACAGCTGGAGAGTTAGTGATTGGTGATAGTCTAGAAGTCTGAGAGAGTTAGGGTGTGAACAAGAACAGTGCTAGGAGTTTAGGTGCTGTTTTAGGTTGTGCTTAAATAAGAAGCACAGCTGTCCTGTTTTAATGGTTAGTCATGGAGTTCCATTGCCTGGTAACATAGGATGAGTATAGTGAGTCTCTAGCTGTATTATGGGATTTGGAAGTTATTAGTAGGCTCTAATTACCTGAACGAAGGTAAATTAGTGAGGAGTAGTGCTTGACAATGTTTTGTAGAGAAGGGCATGTGTGGGTGGTTTGTATATTATTTTGTAGGCAATTTGAAGATGAGTGAATGTAAGGTGATTAGTAATTCTAGCCAGCTGAGATTCTTTAGTGTTAAGCAGTGGTGTGGACAGCAGGATCCATTATCTGCAGATTCAGCTATTTTGTTAAAGCTGCCTCTAATTTATGTAATAGGGTGGCATGAATGTTGGTTAACAGGGGTGATGCATAGGGAAGGGAGGGTAGAAGGTAGGATGATGTTAAGGATTTTCTTGAGGAGTCTGTAAGTTCAGCCTACCAAAAATTGTAATTAGATAAACTGACATAACCTATTATATCTGTGTTTCTTGTTTGCAAAATTACTGCTGTAAATGAAAATCAACAGCCTATATGTCAATAAGGCTGCCTTGTAACTTTGTAAGCTATACACCTGCATGTGAATGTAATGACCACTGTACTTATATTTTGTCAAATGTTTTTACTTTGGGCCTCCACTGAAAATGGGTTCTGACCCAGTCAGACTTTCACAGTCAACAATTGTGAAATAAATAATAAATAAGCAAATAAATAAAAGCATTTGTTTTGGTAGAGAAAGCCCTGTTTTTGCTGAGTTTTCTTGATGGCCTGGGTGATATGCAGGTCAAATTTTAGGTTGTTGACTATTATGACTCCTAGTAGTTTCGTATTTGTTACAGTTTCTATGGTGATGTTTGTTAAAGTAATATTAAAGGGTGTACTGGTTGTTGAAAGAGATCTGGGTGTGAAAAGCATTTGTTTTGTTTTTTTGGTATTTAACATTAGCTGATGAGCCTTTAACCATGATTGTGGAGTGAGTCCAGTATATTTATCTGCATACATTCTATGTTTTTCTGCTTATGCTAATATTGGAAATAGATTATGATGACTCGTGCTCTGTTTTGATACTGTGCATTGCTTTTGCCACATCTGTATTTCTAAGTATTTTTTATTATCTTTATCCATTAAAAGGTTAGTTACACAGTAATATATTTTATTTATTTATGTTATGTCATATACATTTTTAATAGTCCTGATTACTGTATTCATCTCTTGTACCAATCTTCTAAAATTTTTGATGTTTTTTTTTAGTTTCTGTAATCGGTTTCTTTCATCTGTCTTAATATGTTTATCCATCTCTACTAAATCACAAAGGTCTTTTCTAAGATCTTTTTCTTATGGGCTGAGGGCATCTTCTTTTCTCTCTGTTTCAAATGAGTATTCCACAGAAAGTTCCAGAACATCTTCCTGTAACATAGCCTCTTAATATGAATCCTGGTTCATCTGCTGCTGTTCCATATGGAGACCCATTGGCCTATCACTCTACCACATTATCTGTACTAGAGTTGCCACTGTTTCCTGGTCCTTCTCTTGTGGTGTAACTTCAACTGGACCTCCATACAAGTCTGTACAGAAGGCTCCAGAGCATCACCATGTGACAATTCTTCTTCAGATGCCTCCCACTCCACCTGGTGTTCCTTAATCTGGGACTCATTGTTCCGTCATGTTGTGACACTGCCTACATTGGGGTCTCCACACTAAATTCTTCACTTTGCAGATAGTCCATTACTTAAGGTTCTGTTTATTGAACTTCTACCTCACTAATCCACTTTCCTACATTTCCCCTTTGTGATCTTATTTTTTTTTTTTTGCATTGTGAAGCTTTCCATGTCTTAGTGTCTTTGTTGTATTTTTTTGTCAAATATATTTTGGAGCTGCATTTTTTGCATTGATTAGTTTGGCTTTTTCCTTTTACATAAACATATATGGCACTATATCAGATCTCTCTCTCTTTCCTATGTTCATATTTTTACAACTTTCAAAAAGCTCTGTTTGTTGTTTATAATTTTTACTTCTGTCATTTCCTTTTCCAGGCACCCCAATGTTTATTTCCCTATATAGTCTGTTCTGTTAAGGAACATACAGTTTTGGCTGTAGTTTTTGATAGTTATTCTTGTGCAAGTAATTGTTTTTCCTCTAATGTCTCTCTCTCTCTCTCTCTTAATCATTCTAAATACCCTCTCACTAGAAATGCTTGCTTAATAATAATAATAATAATAATAATAATAATAATAATAATAATAATAATAACACAATGCCTTCCTTATCTTCAAGAGTCCATTTTGTCATCTGTATTCTTTCTTTCCTTTGTTTAATTACTTATTTTCATCTAATATGATTAAATATCATTAAGTACTTTAGAGTAAACCTCTTAGAAAAGTCTAATTCCAAAATCTGACAATTCTGAGAAAATGTACACTTATTCTCCATTCTTATTTCAGACCCTTTTTAATGTACTGAAACAAAAATTATTAGTCATACATATGGTTGTGCTTCTTAAAAATATGCTCAATGCAAGCTCAGTTTTGATCCACCTCTCCTTTTTAACAATTTGGTTAAAGTTTTTCTTAATTTTCTTTTGACCATCTGTTATCTCTAGGGCTGGATAGGCCCTAGTTACCACACTCAAATAGAAGAGTAACATTCATCTTACTAATCTTAATGTAAAAAACATAATTTTATACTCTGTTTCAGAACCTGCTCTCTGCTGGTTTAAGTTAACAAGTGGATATTTCCAGAGAAAATCCTCTGATTGTTTGCACAATATAAGGCAGGTTAAGAATAGGCAGGTTGATCCATGTGTAAAGTTTGAGACACACTTTATCACCACTCAGTAGTACAATCACAAAGTACTGAACTGCCAGTGAATTTGTGACAATTAAAATTATCTGTTGCAATCATAAAGCATTTTTGTAGGTGAACTTCACCCCGTAACCCTAATATGCTGTGCCCCACAAACCGTTACTGTTTCAGTATAGTAATTGTGACAGCACTTTGTCAGCAAAAAGTAAATTCTGCAAGATACCACTGTCTTGATGTTTATACTCAAATGAAACAAATGACATATTTGTGATTGTACCTCACAAAAGATTTGAATTAAACCTGTAACCCCTGGTGACGCCACATGAACTGTTCCTGTGTGGTTCAGTTGTGAAAAGAACCATGTTGCCGACAGATTAGACCATGATGAACAGATGAAGAAGTGCAAGAGACTGATCAGGACATGAAAAGGCTCTAGCTGAGGTACTAATGGGGAGACTGCAGATGAGGGATATGTTAAAGATCTAGAAACTTATAAAAGTGGGATGCAGAAACCAACAACTGAGATGATTAGATGGGAAGTCAAAAATGAATTAAGTAGGTGATTACAACAGGCATAAACAGATGGGTTAGGGCAAAGAAAGGGCACTGGAGAGGACATTTGTATGTTACATGACACATGGTAGTTACTCATGTTACCTGTACCAGTGCTTTGTCACATGCATCTACACTACCTGAAATTACTTTTCATTATGTTACATAGTCTCTGCGCATTGATCGTTTCATACTGTCTCACAGCACACTTATAATGACATCATACCACAAGTCTTTTACTAATATATGTACTCTTAGATGCATTGGTTATCATAGCTCTCAACCTTCCATCTCCAAAATCAGGAACACTGACCCTGAAAATGTGGAACACATACTAACAACTTACTATCAGCTTCAACCAGGAAGGTCTTATGATGGTTAATATCTGTTGCTTGTACTTATAAAAAAATCTTTTAATGAATTAATAAAATTTATTTCTATTTACCACGAACATCAGCTAAAAAATTCTTAACACCAATGTGTGGCAGACCCTTTCAATGTGCAACTTTGAAGAACATGAATGTTTTAAGACCCCAAATGGGGTATGTTCCTCGTAATGAGGTACACTTGAGAGGTATGTTGTTTAATGCATGAATGGAACATAACACAACTAATCTCATTGTTTGATTCATATACCTTCACACTGTATATCAGCCACTCAAGTACAGTGTGTGCAAAGTACGGAGGATGAATAACATTTTCCTGCCTTACTGTTTTCAGATGGTTATTGTCTATCTTTTGTAGTTTTGCTTTATAAAAAGTCTGATTGTCTAATTAGGAAAGTGAGTTAACATGCATACCTGCCATAACAGTACTTCTTAATAGCAATGTCAGCATGTGTAAAACAATCAGCTTATAAGTAATGGCTGTGAGTGATAGACTGCGAGCAATAGTGAGTTCTCTCGTTCCTCTCAAATAGAAATGCATACATCAAGAAACATGTCCTTCTCCAAATTATTTATTTTTCTAAAATATCATCTCTACTCCCTTTGTGTGTCATTGCTACAGATCAGGTTCATAATAATGCCTGAATCTTTATATACCAAAGCAAAGGAGATAATTCTGTGTCTGAAACTGTAGCAATGCTGAGTCTTAACTGTCAGACTCCCATTACTGGATGCCCAAGTAAATATGAAGGTGAGAGAGAGTTATATTGACAGTAACAGAAGAATAAAGGAATAAGAAGTGAAAGTAGGGTGACAAAATAAAGTGAATATTCTTTACTAATGACATTAACATGAGAACACAAGAATGCAGGACTAACATTTGCCTTGTTTTAGGTATCATATTATAATGATACTATAATGAGTATTCTTCAATCATCAGATATCTCCGTCTGTCTGTCTCTGTCAAAGAACAGGTTATTGTCATTTTGCTGCAATGTCTTTGTGATCATATGAGAGCAACATACAGGATTATGAGTGGTCACCAATCATAACCTGCTTATTATTGTGTTTGAGACATGGATGCCAATAAATTCACCATGAGACCAAAGGTCGCGAGGGGAATCTTGACATCCATATTGAAACAACATAATAAGGGGATATGACACAATCATAATTCTTTGTAGTGTATGGAGCTTTATCTGCTCCATGTAGTAATAGTTATAGGAAAAAAAATCACTAAGTGTTTTTCCAGCTTTCAAAACCATAAAGTACTTAGAGAGTGCTGTTAGAAAGACAGTGTAAGAGATTCTGTTATGTTAGAAAAGGTCAGGGATACATTACTGGCACAGATAACAGGCAAAACAAGTATGTTTTTATTATACTGCTGCTGTTTGCTGGTCAGACCTGGTAAGTTTCACTACCAAGCATGATACCCAGACTTAACTTAAAACAGGTGCTGCTTAACATTTAAGATCAGGTCTCATGCTATAGAAGTGCTTAACTAATTTTCCCTTTTCCTGATATTGCAGCATAATGACCACTCTCCATGCATTACAGAATTTGCCTGCTGTCTTGCCTTCAGTTTTGGGTGGTACAGAAAATGGATAGCAATGTTCCCTGGCTGTCCATGCAAGACTAGATTATTATTATACAATCTTACATCTGATGGTGATCTTAACTCAGTTCAGTTGTGATCTTAAATCATGTCAAATCTGTTCTTTTTCTACCTATTCACAGTTTTTATTGTAATTTTTCATTATCCAGAGAAATTAAAGTATTTAATTAATTTTAAGTGGCACACAGACCAACTGAATAAATGAACAGACATGTTAACGAGTATCTGTATACTTCACTATATTATTCTTTTTTGTGATATGCCCTGCTTTAAAGTTTCAGTTATAGGAATACATTAAAAGCAAGATCCATGTGTGTATATGATTCTGAAACTGTTAAAGTGCACATGGTTTTGACACTTCTTGACACAAGATTTTTTTATTTCAGATATCTCATTGAAAGGATAGCTTATTGCTGTCCGTAAAGTCAGTGACCTAGATACAGGATTGAACTGTATGCTCTGACTTTCACCTAATTAGTGAGTCAGGATACATAAATACGTAACAAGAAAAGCATCTTCCTCAAACAGTTCAGTATTACATCTACATAAAACTCTGGTGTAGCTTCATTATAGAACACATGCTAACACAGCTAAGAATGAATTAAGTGTTTCAAGCAAGGCATGAACCCAGGCAAGCCCCGTGGAATATCATTATACTAGCTGTGTTCCTGAAGCAAGTGGAAACGTGTTTCCATTGTCTTAACCCTTCCTAGTGCATAACCCACTAGCTACAAAATAATTACTCACTGCAAGTTCATTATAGTCATGGTAGCCACTGTGTTGTGCTTTGAGAAATTCAGTAGTTCAAGCCTACATGCCTGCTGTTTAACTTTGTCCAGGAAGTAAATATGCCTTGTATAATTATTCCTGATTGTTCGAGTATGTCCCCAGTTCTGCCCTAAAATTGTGTTTTTTTCTCAAGTAAAAGTTATAATTTTTGTGAAAAAAACTGTGAGCTTTAATATTAAATAATTCCACATATTACAGTTGCAGATTTACACTTAGTACCGAATTACTTAGAAAATGCAGATTAATATAAATTTTCTTTATCTGTCAACTTTCTAAGAAATACTGCCAGCATATGAACAGTGGTTCTCAGTTTGTGTACTTTTCTATATTAGTTTTGGTTTGCCATTGATTCAGAGAAAAGAGGTTGAGAGATATGGAGGCAGTGCATTATAAAGAAGTGCATGCCTGTTGTATATCATATATTCACAGCTAAGTATTTTAGGGATGAATAAAATAGAATTCCCACATGCAGGAAAGTTCTTGGCTAAACCTTTGCAAAGAGAAATGGAAGTGACAGAAAGGAGAATGCATTTTCAGAAGATATTTGTAAAACATATAAGTGCGTAGGATAAACCTACTCAGTCATACTACAGAAATCACTTTGGTAAAAGGGAACTAGGAAGGGTGGAAAACAGTAAGAATTTACATTGAAAACATTTATTGCTGTTGCTAAATGAAGTTACAGAAATATGAATCAGTGTTATAGTTTTGCTCACCTATTACTTTGTAGAATAAAGTGAATATCACACATATGCCAGTAAAGATTTATTTGTTTGTTTGCTGCAAAGTGAGAAACAACATCACACATACTGTACTTCATATGACAATATGAGTACACAGATATAGAGAACCTCCTTAATAACGAACGGTATCAGTTTAAATTATTTCCTTCTTTGTTAGACTTGAAACACAGGTTTCAATTTTTTACTAGAGCGTTTTTTCTTACACATGGATATGGCAAATTGTGGTATTACTTTTTATTGCTCAGAAGGAATATGTATAAATCTAGCCCATCTAGCCCCTTATGAATTTGTACTACATACCTTCCTCCTGACAGCTCATGTTGCTTTACATGCCCTTGAGAATGCAGTAGGTTGTGGTCCTTGCTTGATCTCAAGATGGGAATTATTGGTGGTGCTGTTGTATAGGATGGATTATTAACAGGTAGCTGTAACATAACATTTGATTCAGAGTTTATCTGATGACCTTTTTCCTGATCTGGTCAAGAGAACGACACTTGATCTGGTGGCTGTATTTAGTACTTCCTTTAGCAATTCCCCATCTGTGACCTTTTCTGTGACATAGAACAACAGCAGGTTATTTAGCACTGAACTTATCATTGCACTGTATTTCTTTACAATTAGTTTTTCACTAGCTTATTCACTCATGATTAATCATCTCATGGATTGCAGTTCATTACCACCTTTACTAGCATTTCTTTTCTAGTAGATTACATGTAATAAAACTTTCAAAAATTATTTCATAATTATATGATTTGTCAATTTGTTTCAGTATTTGCACAAATCTAGCAACCGTATGGAATAATGATGTTATGTTCTAGGTATATAATTTATGCTGCATTGTTTAGAAACTTCTCCACATTTCAGTTTCACTTGAATGCAATAGCAAACTGTTTTACAAAGGCTGTTTCAAGAATAACAATAAATTGTAATGCTGTTTTTGACTGACAGTAAAAACTGAGCACATTGAGAGTGTATACACTAAAGCTACTTCTCTGCAATGGACTGGTATCATTCACTTAAACATACAGTTATGGGAAAAGTCCGGAGAATAAACTGCGGCACATAGTAACAGATTTTAAGTGTAGCAGAATTCCTATGGCACTTTTGCCCGTCCCATTCTTCTGTTTACTTTTGTAGGTGTGGTTGCCTGATGTGACTACAGACAATCATTTATTCACAGCTATTCCTGTTAAGTTACCATAGTGGATGCAGAATAGTGACTCACCAATTTCCTTCTGGGTGGATCTAAGGAGAAGTGAATTACTGGCAATGAGTGCAATACTGCGGTTTGTTCAGAGACCTTGTCCAGAATTAGATCAAATCACTCTTGTATTACCACTCATTAACAGAACTTTTTAAAATGACATTTGGGAGATACTTTAACAGGTCAATCAACAGATATTTGAGAAGCCTGGTGACTTCATTAATATTAATGGTGACAATCTGCTTCCTTCTTCCAAGTGTGGTTCTCATGTGCCAGCAGGAAAACAATATACTTCTGATGTTCTGCTGGAATCCTCATTATGAGTCCTGGAATACAAGAGTAAAAGTAGTTAAACTGTAAGGTACTGATTTCCTAGTGATAATCAGAAATGGGCAGATCACTAAGTGCGTATAACTATATGCCACAGATGGGTGACATTGATTTACTTAGTACATTTTACAATGTCAGGGTTTAATTTGTTTCAACCAGATGATGTGTCACTGTTTAGCATTTATCTGCCTGCTGATTTTTCTTTTTAACTGTATTGTTTCTAATGATATCTCATTCTGAATTCATAAAATACTACCTCACAATTAAGTTATACTGACTTATAATTACTTGACAAACTGAGTTAGGATCCATCCACCCACAAGCCCTTTTACCCATTTTTAAATACAGGGTCAGAGTGTCACTTTAGCAGTGCAATCAGTTAGAACCAATGTTCACACAGTCGAGTGGCTAGTCCTGTTGCAGTTTCCAGTTGTAAGGATAACGTTTTTTTTTATTTTATTTATTGCCACTTGATAATCTGGTAGGTGAGCTAGTCTAGTGACAGTTTTTCAGCTCAACATAGGCTCCTGGAGGAAAGCAAAAAAAAAAATAGTATCTTCTTATCCTCGGGGAGGGGGGACAATTGAATACTCAGTAGTCATCTTACTATATTGAATTAGTAGAATTCCTGATTTGCTGCATATTGAGAAAATGTACTTTCATTATTCATTCTTCAGAGTGTTCTTAGAGAAAAAAATGTGCTAATTCTGAAAAAAAATGGGAACAGGATACAATATCCACCCACCCCAATTTTTATTACTATAAATGCAGAAAGTTGGTGGCTGAAGATTACTGCATTAACAATGAAACAATGACATGCTTCATACTAAACAATGCTAAACATCTGACTTGCTCTGTCAAAGCCTGTCATGCTTTCACAGGTTGATATATCTGATGGAATGGCTAATAATGTTGAAGTTTAATAAATTATACAATGTTTCAAAATATAAACATTAAATCCCGCTGTTTGACAGGTTAATGAATGTTTTCTTTAGATATGAAGAACTACAGTTACAACTGCAAGAAAATCCGTTCAGCAGCCATCCTAATTGTATCTTGTTATCATAAAGGTGCTGATGGAAAATCTATGCAAAGGAAATTTAGTAATAAAGTTATATCCACTTTTTATCTATCATTTAAACTTAAAAAACAAAAACAAAAAAACTAGATATTGGCTGAAGCAGTTCGTGCCATGGTATTAGTAACATGAACTATAATTTGCACAGTGAATGCTCTCAGTGTGCATAAACGCATACAGCAACTTTTATACGTACAGTACAGTGCATATGACAGGTATTTCCAGTATTCCTGCTCTGCAGGAAAACAAAACTTCAAGAAAGATAAGTGTTACTCAGTAGAGCTATTCAGAAAAGTACAAAATATATTTTCAAGATAACTCCAATCGTAACTTGGCCTTGGATGATTCAAGATTTACCTTTAAACTTGTGTAGTTTGCCCCATGGTTAAACTACTTTGTATATAAAGCCTGTATCAGCCATGATGAAAAAGTTCTACTTAACATACCAACACATTCTCTTCCACAATTAAGAAATTCTTGGAATGTGTCTTAGATTAGAGACTAGCTGCTGCACTGAGCTACGTTGCAACATAATTCTGCTTAGAGCAACAAAATCTGCAGTGAATGAAAACTTTGATTCAAGAGTTTAAATCTATCACAGTATTTAAAGCCAGTTTCTCAAAGATAAGGATGACAATCTCTTTGAATATGTCAGAATACTTATTTCATGATGTGTTTTGAAAGTCCTTAATATAATAAAATATATGCTGGGAATCTACTACAGAAATATTTTGCATTTGCTTAAAGTCAACTGGCATAAATTTCTAATTGAATTATAGCCGGGTCGTATATTTGTAGAGTTGTATGCTCCTCCCCCTACATTCTGCTTGAACGGCAGAAATAAACCTTCCTCAGTGCTACTTTATTTTATTTGTTGCACATATTATCCCTTTATGTTCCTTTCAGAAACTATTGGATACCAGGGATTGTGCATTACAATATCTAACATGTAAATAGAGGACTTTGAAATGCTGAAGTTTGTGAACATTGTTCTAATGAAAATCTAAGTATAACTGATTAGAAATATAACATGAAACCAGCCAGCCTTTCTTCTTTTGGCTGCTCCCGTCAGGGGTCGCCACAGCAGATCAAATGTTTCCATTTCTTCCTGTCCTCAGCATTTTGCTCTGTCACACCAACCACCTGCATGTCCTCTCTCACCACATCCATAAACCTTATCTTAGGCCTTCCTCTTTTCCTGTTACCTGGCAGCTTCATCCTTAGCATCTTTTTCCCAATATACTCTGCATCCCTCCTCAGCATATCTCCAAACCAATGTAATCTTGCCTCTCTGGCTTTGTCTCCAAACCTCCCAATGTGGGCTGACCCTCTAATATACTTATTCCTAATCCTGTCCATCCTCGAAACACCCAGTGCAAATCTTAACATCTTCAACTCTGCCACATCAAGCTCTGACTTCTGCCTTTTTGTCAATGCCACTGTCTTCAACCCATATAACATAGCTGGTCTAACTACCCTCTTGTAGACCTTCCCTTTCACTCTTACTGGTACTCGTCTGTCACAAATCACTCCTGACACTCTTCTCCACCCACTCCATCCTGCCTGTACTCTCTTCTTCACCTCTTTTCCACACTCACCATTACTCTGAACTGTTGAACCCAAGTATTTAAACTCATCCACCTTTGCCACCTCCACTCCCTGCATCCTCACCATTCCTCTATCCTCCCTCTCATTCACACACATATATTCTGTCTTAGTCCTGCTGACCTTCATTCCTCTTCTCTCTAGAGCATATCTCCACCTCTCCAGGGTCTCCTCCACCTGTTCCCTACTCTCACTACAGATCACAATGTAATCTGCAAACATCATAGTCCACGGGGACTCCTGTCTGATCTCGTCTGTCAACCTGTCCATCACCATTACAAATAAGAAAGGGCTCAGAGCTGAACCTTGATGTAATCCCACCTCCACCTTAAACACATCCGTCACTCCCACCGCAGACCTCACCGCTGTCACACTACCCTTGTACATATCCTGTACCACTCTTACATACTTCTCTGACACTCCCGACTTCCTCATACAATACCACAACTCCTCTCTAGGCACCCTGTCATATGCTTTCTCTAAATCCACAAAGACACAATGCAACTCCTTCTGACATTCTCTGTACTTCTCCATCAACACTTTCAAAGCAAACATCGCATCTGTAGTGCTCTTTCCTGGCATGAAACCATACTGCTGATCACTAATCCTCGCCTCCCTTCTTAACCTAGCTTCCACTACTCTTTCCCATAACTTCATGCTATGACTGATCAATTTAATTCCTCTGTAGTTACTACAGCTCTGCACATCACCCTTATTCTTAAAAATCGGTACCAAAACACTTTTTCTCCATTCCTCAGGCATCCTCTCACTTTCCAAAATTTCATTAAACAATCTAGTTAAAAACTCCACTGCCATTTCACCTAAACACCTCCATGCTTCCACGGGTATGTCATCTGGACCAACAGCCTTTCCGTTCTTTATCCTCTTCATAGCTATCCTTACCCCCTCCTTGCTAATCCACTGCACTTCATGATTCACTATCTGCACATCATCCAACCTTCTCTCCCTCTCATTCTCTTCATTCATCAGCCCCTCAAAGTACTCTTTCCATCTGCTCAACACACTCTCCTCACTTATGAGTACGTTTCCCTCATTATCCTTTATCACCCTTACCTGCTGCACATCTTTACTAGCTCAGTCCCTCTGTCTAGCCAATCAGTACAGGTCCTTTTCTCCCTCCTTAGTGTCCAACCTTTTATACAACTCATCATACACCTTATTCTTAGCCTTCGCCACCTCTCTCTTTGCCATGCACCTCATCTCCTTATACTCTTTTCTACTTTCTTCATCTCTCTGACAATCCCACTTCTTCTTCGCCAACCTCTTTCTCTGTATACTCTCCTGTACTTCTTCATTCCACCACCAGGTCTCCTTGTCCTCTTTCCTCTTTCCAGATGTCACACCAAGCACCCTTCTAGCCATCTCTCTTACTAGCTCTGCTGTAGTTACCCAGCTACTCGGTTGCTCTTGGCTGCCACCCAGTGCCTGTCTTAACTCTTCCCTGAACATCACTTCACAATTACCATTTTTCAATTTCCACCATTTGATCCTTGGTGCTGCTCTCACACTCATCCTCCTCTTCTTGATCACCAATGTCATCCTACAAACCACCATCCTATGCTGTCTAACTACACTTTCCCCTGCCACCACTTTACAGTCTCTAATCTCCTTCAGACTGGCCCTTCTACATAAGATATAATCCACCTGTGTGCATCTTCCTCCACTCTTGTATGTCACCCTATGCTCCTCCCTCTTGTTAAAATATGTATTCAACACAGCCATGTCCATCCTTTTTGCAAAATCCACTACCATCTGACCTTCTGCATTCCTTTGCTTAACACCATACCTACCCATCACTTCCTCATCCCCTCTGTTCCCTTCACCAACATGCCCATTGAAATCTGCTCCAATCACCAGTCTCTCACCCTTGGGTACAGTCATCACCACTTCATCCAACTCACTCCAAAATGTTTCTTTCTCATCCATCGCACACCCAACTTGTGGAGCATATGCACTAACAACATTCATCATTACACCATCAATTTCCATCTTCATAAACATCACTCTATCTGACACTCTTTCCACATCCAAAACACTCTTAGCATACTGTTCCTTCAAGATAATTCCTACGCCATTTATCCTCCCATCCACACCACGATAAAACAATTTGAACCCACCTCCGATACACCTAGCCTTGCTCCCCTTCCATCTGGTCTCTTGCACACACAATATATCAACCTTCCTTCGGTCCATCATATCAGCTAGCTCTCTCCCTATACCAGTCATACTACCAGCATTCAAAGTTCCGACTCTCACTGTCACAGTCCTAGCTTTTACATGCCTTTGGCCATGCCTTCCACCTCTTCTCCTCCTTCGGCCAACAGTAGCCCAATTTCTGCCAGCACCCTGTTAGCCAACAGTACCAGCCAGCCTAATGTAAGTATATTATAAAGTAGTAAGAGAATTAATCATATCAGATGATCTCCATTTTCCAGTAGATAAATACCATACACTATGCATGCTAAGTATCAGAATTTCAATGTGCAACCATGCATTTGTGTCCCATTTAGTTCACTCACATCTCTATAATAACTTCGACTCAGTAAGCCCATCTGTAGTGCTGGATTTTCTTATTTGTTAGCCTAATTTACATTTAATTTTGGGCTCATGTGAAGTTTCTGTTTAAGATTTTTAATTTTTTTTGTCAGTGAAATTATTCATTCCATGTTGATATAAAGCTTTCTTGAGAAAGGCAAAACAAATGCCATTTTGGTATATATATATATGATGGTAGTTAATGTGAGTAAGCACTCATACTGTTTCATCATACTTCAGCAAACAGAACTATCTGTCCTGTTATACTCAGACAGATGTCTGATCTTCCACGGTTATTTGATTTTTAAACACAGATGCCATTTAAGTGTCAGAGTTTCTTTCTTATGACGTTCTTGTTATCGTTTTCTTTATATTGTTGCATTGATTGTTTTCTGAAAAAGGTTGTAGCATTGCATAAAACATCAAACTTTATTTTTAGTTGCCATTTAAAATAACTTTTCTGCACCTGATTGCTAAGAATTTCAGAAAACCCATGTGTTGTTGTTGTTTGTCTTTGACTTTTCTCGATAAGGGGTCGTCACAGCAGAACTCTGGTCCGCTAATGATTGGCAGTATATTTTTACGAAACGCCGAGGTGCCAGCATAACGCCCAACCTTCAATGAAGGCACGCCAGAAAACCCATGTGTTAGTAAGTCCTCAAATACCCTTCATTGTCACCTAGACTCTGTGTTTAAGCTGATAGTGTATAAATAAGTTCATTCCACCGTTTTTTGAGAAATCCTTTTTTATAGGTAGAAAAAAGAGCTTTGCTCATTACATTCAGGATAACAAAAGTAAGACCACAATTAATGCAACATAAGAGCAGATATACTTAGCAGATTTGAAAGTCGGGATTGGTTGTGTTGTCATTAGAGTGAAATATTTGTTTGTTTCTTCCTATCCATGTGTTGACTAGATACTCCATCTAGGCCGTAAGAGGCTCTTTTTCAGCAAGACCCAAGGACAAAAGTTCCACCCAAAATTACATGCATAGCTAACAAAGCTACTTAACATTAACAAATATACAGTTAAAATTTTGAATAATGACATTAAAGCACAAGACAGAGATATTTGCTGCTTTAATTGTATTAATTTACAACCAATAAAATGTTTTCAAAGTCAAAGCATAACACAGAACAATAAAAAATAACAATAGACATATGTATACTAGTTGGTAGTGTTACAGTCTGGGTGATTACATGTAGGGTAGTCCTATTTAGCTTTGAAAATGTATTATGCTGGACATACCAGGAATATATGAATACCATAACTACCTAATGAAGGTGAGAATAACATAGTTATTCTACCACATGATTTAGTTCAGCAGTTTTTGTCAGTTTGGAAACAAAGCATATACATGCTTAATATTGATTGAGATATGTTTGGATGTGCTTTCTGAATTTTCACTGAAGAACTGATTTAAGTGAAATTTCATTTAACCATAAAAACAGAAATGGGGAAATCCGAATGTAATATAAGTTGTATAAGGGGAATGACTGACATATAGGCTATTTTTATACATTTACAGATAAGGATGTAAAACATTTTCATAAAAATTGTGACTTAAGTTTCATAATTTTAATTTAATTTTACTAGTCTATATTTTCCATAGGCCCTATTATACTTTGGCAACATGATATCCCCCATCAAATTAGATTAACTGCATAATTTAGTTAACAAGATTTCTAGATTGCTGATCAGCTATTTAGAAAGACATGCTAAAATATATTGTTAAAAGCCATATAATTCTGTAACATTTAGTTTTGCTGTACTAAATACACACAGTTAAAGAAGATCTACAAAGCATTATAGAAAATTATGTTTATATCAAATGGGATTACCCATTACAAACAGTTCAAAAAACAAATGTGAGAAAACCAGATATAGTAGTCCATGAAAGAAGACACAAGTAGCATTGATCATTGAAATTGCTACATCAGTAATTGCAGTATCTTATAAACAGAGAGACACAAAGTCATAAAATACCAGGATATGTAGGCAGAAACAAGGGCAATATTGAAGAAGGATTTCCAGACAGTTCCAATAGCAGTATGAGCAATGGGTCTTATAAAGAATTTACAGTTGTATTTAGACATGCTACTAATGCATATAACTCCATATGAATTGCAGAAGGAATCAATTCTAGGGTCATTGTGGGTGCTGTGAAGAACACTTTTGGCTAACATCAAAGACTGAAACAATACTAATTTCTTACTTTGACTTAGGAATGGGATCCTTTCCCATCATGGTATTAGAAACCCAAAAGACGTGCAGAAATGAAACTTAAAGAAAGGGACAGAGTTCCATAACGTCTTTCTGTAGGGAATTAACTCAGGAAAAAAAAACAAATGAAATGTTTTATTAAAGGAAACCACATCATCTAGAGATGTAAAATTTTTGGAACCATGTTCCAGAGATTCAGTTTTGCACGTAAGTAATTCTAATCACCTAAATGTTTTACAGTTAGATGCTATTAATTTCATGATACCCTCTGTTAGATTTAAGGAGTGGTTCAGTCTGTTTAGGCCCAAACAAGCCATGAATCCAAAGAAGTCAATGAGTCCAATTAATGAGTCTTGTCAGTTTTAAAGACTTCAGTAATGTCACTCCTTAGTGATCAACAAAACAATAAAAGAGTCTTCATGTTCTTAACTGGGTTTCATAAGTGAGATTGATCAACCCCTGAATCTTTTTTTTTTTTTTTTTTTTTTGAGAAAGCGAATATGGCACTAATATAAATCTTCTCAGGGTGGCCACAGTGGTGCAGCGGTTAGTGTTATCATCTCACAGCAAGAGGTTCTCCCATTCTATTTTTGGCTGGAGCACCTTCTGTGTAGAGTCTGCATGTCCGTGGTTGAGTCATGTCTAAAGACATGCAGGTAGGTGTGTGCATGAATGGGTGTGCTTTGTTTGAAGGCTGGGCGTCGGGCTGGCAATTTGGCACCATAAAAAGCCACTGCCAATCATTAGCGGATTAGAGTTCCGCTATGGCGACCCCTAACCAGGAAAAGCCGAAAGACTTTTTTTATAAATCTTCTCAGGAAGCTTGTATATAAGTAAGAATTTCTCACATAATTCTTCTGTCTCAACTTACTTACATGTGCTAACGATAACCTTTCCTCTGTCCCTAATCCTAACTCAAAACATTAATGTATGAAAACCTCTTTCCTTTATGGTATCACTACCAAAAAGAAAAAGAAAACTGGAAACACTCTAAAACAACAAATGTTTAATCCAAGTTCAAGTTCGCAAGTAAACACTTTCACCTTCAAGGCTTCTTCAGGCGAAATAAATACTATCAATTAAACAACATAACTTAAATACATTTTAAAAAGTCACATGACTCTAATTACACCTTCTGATGCAGCATATGGTATCACTACATAAAACACTTAGGCACACACACACACACACACACACACACACTACTAAATTTAACCTCTTACTTAGCCTGTACGCTAACCTGTCATATAAACACTTGCACACACACCCAACCCTATCGCATGTACTGTAAATGCAAATATTCAAAATTCCTGCTGTTGCCATGTAATGCATTCAAGAATGAGTGTCTTTGATCTGTTTACATAAACACATTGTTGAACAAACTGCTATTTGACATAGTATTCAACATCCATATATACATATACTGTAAAGTCTAAGGGAGGCAGAATGTATAAAAGAGATGTTGTATTGTACAACTTTATAAACATGAATGAAAAGACACAGACTACTTGATATTTAAAGCAATAAAGCAAACAAAACACAACAATAAGTTTAGGATTTTCTCTCCAGCATGAATATTTAGTGCCCATATAACCCTTTTAGTAATGAGCTGCACTCAGACAAAGGTCCACACTGTAGGCCCTGCAACGTAGTTGTAATCCATGTGACACCTCCAGGTATACTCCACACTGTAGGCCTTGCAATGTATCCGATAATCGCTGTAATCCATGTGATACCTCCAGGTATACTCCACACTGCAGGCCTTGTAATGTATCAGATTCCATCACTGTAATCCATGTGATACCTCCAGGTATACTCCACACTGAATTCCTTGCAATGTATCAGATTCCATCACTGTAATCCATGTGACACCTCCAGGTATATTCCACACTGTAGGCCTTGCAATGTATCAGATTCCATCTCTGTAATCCATGTGATACCTCCAGGTATACTCCACACTGTAGGCCTTGCAATGTATCTGATAATCGCTGTAATCCATGTGATACCTCCAGGTATACTCCACACTGTATTCCTTGCAATGTATCAGATTCCATCTCTGTAATCCATGTGATACCTCCAGGTATAGTCCACACTGTAGGCCTTGCAATGTATCAGATTCCATCACTGTAATCCATGTGATACCTCCAGGTATAGTCCACACTGTAGGCCTTGCAATGTATCCGATAATCGCTGTAATCCATGTGATACCTCCAGGTATACTTCACACTGTATTCCTTGCAATGTATCAGATTCCATCTCTGTAATCCATGTGATACCTCCAGGTATAGTCCACACTGTAGGCCTTGCAATGTATCAGATTCCATCACTGTAATCCATGTGATACCTCCAGGTATACTCCACACTGTATTCCTTGCAATGTATCAGATTCCATCTCTGTAATCCATGTGATACCTCCAGGTATAGTCCACACTGTAGGCCTTGCAATGTATCAGATTCCATCACTGTAATCCATGTGATACCTCCAGGTATACTCCACACTGTAGGGCTTGCAATGTATCAGATTCCTTTTCTGTAATCCATGTGATACCTCCAGGTATACTCCACACTTCCATGGTCTTTTGGTCTAACATCTCCAAGTCTTTTGGGTTTGCAGTTCCATCACAGGAATGGACCCCATTCCTAAGTTAGGGTACAATAAGAATTCCTGAAATTAGTATTGTTTCAGTCTTTGATGTTAGCCAAGAGTGTCCTTCTACAGCACCCTCAATGTGCCCAGAATTGCCTCCTCCTGTAATTCATATGTAGTTGCATATATTGGTAGCATATCTAAGTATGATTGTAAATTATTTTTTATTTAGACCTATTGCTCCTACTACAATGGAAATTATCTGGGTATCTTTCTTCCACATTGCTCTTGTTTCTGCCTGCAAATCCTGATATTTGATGACTTTGTGTCTGTCTATAAGTAAGACACTGTAATCACTGTGTGTAGCAATTTCAGTGATCAATAATGTTACATTTTTCTTTTTCATGAACTATTATATCTGCTTTTTTTCACATTTGTTTTTAGAACTGTTGGTAATAGGTGATCCCATGTGATATAAAATTCATCATTCTCTGTAACATTTCGTGGTTCATGTTTCTAATGCTTAACACTGGATCTATATCATATGAGTGAATGTTAAGAATGGTGAACACTAAGGAGTGAAAATGCCAGACCTCAAAGTGCTTCTGTGGGATCGCAGTACAGTGAATGTCGGAATATTTACCCTTTCCTCACTTTAGTGCAATGCCAGAGTTGGAATATATATATAACGGGGGCTGTGGGGGGCACAGCCCCCCACAAAAAGTGTTCAAGGTCCGGCATTTTCGTTCTTTAGAGCATTCGATATTCTTAACATTCACTTATATGATATAGACCCTTCACAACTACATCTATATTGTAGTGTTTGCACAATCCCCAATGCATCAGTCTTGTTACTTTATTGTGCCTTTCAGATTACAGGCCGTCTGCCATGAGTGCATCATACCCAGCAACAAGATGTGTGACTGTTTACAATTCTTTTTTTTTACAGAACACATTTGTCTGTTCCTCCCATCCCTTCAATGGATTTTGTAAACCAACATGTGTGTAGTCCACTATCTTGGGCTGCCATTATTAACCTTTCATTTTTTGGTTTCAGTTCACCTCTCTTTAACCATTCCTGCATCAAATCTTGGCAAACATGGGGTTGTGGTAGGAGATCTCTGTACTTGCCACTATATTTATGGCTTTTCCAATATTCTTTCTCTCTCATCTAATTCTT
Organism: Protopterus annectens; assembly: GCF_019279795.1. NCBI lineage: Eukaryota > Metazoa > Chordata > Ceratodontiformes > Protopteridae > Protopterus > Protopterus annectens. Next base: position 207,962,039 of record NC_056749.1, read on the forward strand.
TTTCCTACATTTGTTTTGTTTGGCAGATTCAGTTACTATCCAATTTTTGTCTACTTTTGGTTTTCATTTCCAGTTGACACAGAAATGCTTCTGCTAGATAAGCAAAGATGTCATAATTCTTTACCTCATGTTTTAAAACTTTGGATCTAAAGAGGTCAGCAGATATGTAGGCAGTCCTGTGATTGCAGATCCATACATGTAATCAATTTTGAGGAGAACAACTGCACATGGCACTGGCATCTGGCAGGACAGCATACATACTTGTGAGTGAGATCCAGGTGGACCACAGGAAGGCTATATTGTATAGTTATACAGACTACAGGGCTGGCTAATGGGGATGCTGGTCATGCAGTGCAATAGATAAACATGGTACTTTAGACACTGGCATGAGAAGCAATGCATGTAGATCACATGCCTAAAGCTAACACACCACTGCAGAGTAGCCCAGTAGTTATGCAAAGTGCTAAGAAATACACACGCACACACATTGCACAAAGCTGTGCCCACTAAAGGAGAAGTAGAACCAATGGGATGGCAGGTGTTGGTTGACATGGATAGTCTTGCATACATGTATGTGCAGGTATACTGGAGATTTCCTGACAACAAAAGAACTGTAGTGTTTGGAAAACTTTAACCCACAGGAGACTGATGTTCTGCTTCATGTTTTGTACATCTGTAGCAGAAGAAACCAGGGCAAGGATAAGGCAAACAGGGCCTTTTGTGAACAGGTGTGGTAGGAACTGGAGTGGCAAATAAATGCTCTTGGGTGGACACAATTGGACAGCCCTCTAAGTGCACCACAAGGCCAGTGACATGATCTACTATGCAAAGGATGGAGCCTAAGACAAAGCTATGGACAGGCTAGCCACTAGGGCCTTACCTCAAGACTATGCCATCTGATAGACAAAGAGACTTTCCTTTTTAGCTAACCATTTGAATTGTCAGGACTTGCAATGTCAGGCCATTGTGTTTGTCTGCTTTCATTGTGGACAAACTCTCCAATCGTCCCACTCAGGATATTGCAGCTTGCTAGCAGCCCACTGTCAAGTAGATGTCTCCTCAAGTGACACACAGCTTTGCTCAAACATGGCATAGTGGCCTTTATCTGCCAGTACCACAGAGCATAGATTACAGTGACATTCCTACACATGTAATAAATGTACCATAACAATGGCTGGACCCCATGCCCCCAGGACTGACACTGAAGACACTGCCATGACTCATGATATACATAAGCACACAAGCAGCATTACACTCCTAGAAGCTCTACAATATCAGTTGAGGACATGACCCCTCCACAACCCAGTTCTGTATGCATGCATATCTTAGGCACCACCCATAACTCTTCCATCTATTCTAGTACTGCTGTACCAATCACCTGTGTCCTTCACCTGTGCAAATGATGATGGCTATGCCCCACCCACCCCATTACCTAATGTGGATCTGGTAATGTGTGATACACAGATGTGGAACAGAAAACACCTCTTTGCCAGTTTGATGATATATTGCACCCATCTCTGCTTCACATGGAGAGACACTGTAGCCATATCATCCTCTAACTCTTCACCTAGCACCACTTTCATTTCCGGCACAAGTAAGTCAACCAGTGATACAGTCTTCCCATTATGGAAACTATTTTTGTAGCACCATGTTGTGTAGTATGGTAGATTTATTACACTATGTTGTGTAGCATGGTACACACAGCAAATATATTTCTGCAGTGCACTACCAGATGTATCTAGACAAAGGAAGCAGAACTTCAGTTCTGAGAATGCAGATTCAGTAATACTCCATGACTGCATCAGTGCAGTGTTGTATATCATATCTACCATTGTCTGGGGGCAATGACTGGGCAGTTATCAGCAATAGCTTCAAGCTGTATGTGGCTTTACCTGCAACACATAACAACTACCACCATTATGAGCTGTCTGCTATGTATGTTTATGTGACCAAAGTTTAAGTTTGGCAACATGTGCACCTACCAACTAGAGGACCCAGTGTAAAGTCCCTCCATGTGAAAAGCTGGTATAAGCCACATATGTGACCAATGTGGGAACCATTGAAATTGCCTGGATGTTGAGAGATACATTGCATGTAATACCCTATGCACTGGGCACCACCCCACAGTTGATGGAGTGGAGCGATTCCCATTTGATTTACTGGATACCATGTGGAACAGATGGGGACTTAATGGCAATGTAGTTGCAGACAGTGGGCCCTGGGATGTAAATGAAAAAAAGGCTATATTGTAGAATTCCCACATAATGGTGCTTCTCCCCTTTGGCAGGATTTAAATATATTTCTCCATTTACATCAGTATCACATCTAGGAACTGGGGTTGGACTCACGATGCTGAATCCATCTTATGTCCTTGCATGCCCCCATTTGGACACTTAAAAGCTACTGTATCAAGACTTGTTAATGATGAACAAACTTTGTCATCCACCAGGTAGGCATTCCATACATCCCAGTTGATTCCCATGTGAGGTTGGCACTAGTGTACCAACTCTTATATGTTCAGGTCCATTCGGTCAGCTGTGCCCTGGTACTTGGGACCTTTACTTATCTATGTCCTGGTTGTGGAGATGATGGCATGTCAGATGCTGATGGACTCTTCTGCAGTGCAAAAGGTGGCAGCATGCAACATCGCAGACTCTGGTTCCAAAAAATGCCACCAACACATTCTGACTGGCTGAAGTAGTTACTGCTGCAAGCATCTTAGCATGGGTGACACGCCTGTTCACAGAGAAATAATGATGTAATTGACTAGTGTGCAACATTCTGGGTTGACAGAGAGTGGGCCCTGTCAGAGTCAGGGGAGGTAGCAGAACAGGCAGGGATTGTGTTGCAAAGGCAGCAGTTAGCAAAGAAGCAGTGTGCAAACAGCATATAAACCATCTCCATAAAAGCATTAAAATGAATATAAATTTTATTTTACTTATGACATAAAATAAATTGGTAAAATCACAAAAAATGGAAAAAGCGCACCAGAAAAACCGCACTTTATTAAATCTCCAATAAAAACCACAGGTAATCCAACAGATAAACACTTTAAAACAGGACAATGCGTTTTCGTCCACTTAGCAGTGAGACTTCATCAGACAATTAAATCCAAATTCATTAGTCATTATATAGTAAAATTAAGATCAAAAGTGACCAGTAGAATCATTTGCATTCTGCCTAAACCAATAAAAACAATGGGGCTCATTAAGAAGAGGAAATCTGTGTGTAATGAACGATGTCATAAAATCCTGTTAAAACATATTCTAAAATTGAAAACTTTTAAAACAATTGATCATACTGTTCTAAATAAATAATTTAATAATTTATTCAAATAAATAAATCAATATAATAAAAACTTCAGTGAGTCCGTATGACAAAGTGTGTGTACTGAAATGGTGTTTTTTGATTAGGAACTAGATTTGATTGTAATAGCAATAGCACCACCTACAGTTCTTTTAAATCATTACGTGTTTAGTTTATATTTTGGCTGCTCTCAGTTTCAGTACAGGGGATAATGAAATGCACTCATTTAGACCAGGGTGTTTGGTGGCTTCTAGTAATATTAAACTCAAGCCATTCTTCCCAGGATTTCTTTTAACACAAACAAAGAAAATTTAGAATCTTTACAAATTTTAGTGTGTTTGTATAGTTTCTTTGTTCTTAAGTATCTCATAAAGGTGTTCATATATTCTTCTTTTCAATACCCTTTCTGTTTTTCCAACATAGTAGGAGTTGCAATTGGAGCACATAGCCATATATACTACTCCCTGGGATTCACAATTGTAGTATCCTGTGCTGTGTATGTTCATGTCCCTAGCTTCTAAAAATATCTCTCTTTTATTAGAGATGTATTGGCACTGTTTACAGCGTCCGCATTGATAAGTTCCATTGATGGTGTTTCTGGTAACTGTCTTGTCAAGAGAATTATTAGTGTCATTAGTTGTATTGTTTTCTAATAATTTTTTGATGCTGCGTGCATTCTTATAGACTATTTTTGGAATCCTTTCCTTTATATTAGAGATATCCGAAAAGGTTGTAAATTTGTCCCACTCACTTTGAAATATTCTTTTCACCTTGGAATTAAACAAATTGAATTCTAAAACTAGAGCTGATTGATAGTCAGATTCTTCTTTTTTGTTGTTCTTATTGATAATAGGGTGATTCCCAGTAATATCAGCACCTGTAGTAGAATTCATAATGTTTGTCACACAACCCTTTATAGGCTTGAATTTTGTTGGTCTATTTTCCTCAACCTCTTTTCTTATATCTTTGATGAAATCAGGTGGGTATCCTCTTGCGCAGAACATACCTTCCAAAGTGTTGCATTCAAATAAAAAGTCTTCATCCTTGACAATGTTCTTTTGCAGTGTGGAGGGGTACTTTTCCTAAATACCTTAGTCTCCAGATCTCTGTTGTTCTCATTCTTGTACACTTCAACGTCTAGGTACTGCAACCTGTCTGTTGAGGTAGAGTGCGTAAACCTCAAAAAGTTAGTGGTGTTGTTAATGTAGTCAAGAAATTCAATTAATTTCTCATTACCTCCTGTCCAGAAAATTACGATGTCATCCAGGTACCGTTTGTATAGAGACCAATATTGCTTGTATTCAGAATTCAGGATGAAATTGGATTCCCATCCTGCTAGTACAATATTGGCATTTTTGTTTGTTGGTAGTATTCTCCATTGAAAGTGATGAAATTGTACTTCAATACTATGTCTGTTAATTCCACTATAGCAACCTTTTCTGCGTGTGTGAGGGTCTTATCCAAAAAAAACATATCTTCAAATATGCTCATCCCCTCTTGGTGTGGTATGCAGGTGAAAAGATCAACCACATCTATCGTAACAAAAATAAGGTTCTCGGTCAAGAGGTCGGATGTGATGTTTCTTAACAGATCCCATGAATCTTTCAAGATGTGTTTATTATTGTTGCAAATATGTTTGGTCTTAAGATCCACAAATTTAGCCATGGGAAGTGTTTTAGAACTGTCGGCTGACACTATGGGTCTTAATGGAGGGTCACATACATTCTTGTGCACCTTCGGTATGCCAAAAATTACTGGGATCTTGGGTTTGTACATACAAAAATTTGTGCATCTTGCTATCGATTGTTCCCTCCATAATCATGTTGTCCAGTACCATGTCAATTCTTTGGTAAGCCAAGTTCACCTCATTTATTGATACACTTCTATATTTGCTTTCTTCTCTGAGAATACTGTTCATTTTGCCTTCATATGTAATGTTATCCATGATAACAGCCCCCCCTCCCTTGTCTGGCTTCATAATTCTTATTTGAGTGTTGCTTCTTAAGTCGTTCAAGGTTTCATATTCTTTTCCTGTAAGGTTGTATTCCTTAGTATATTGTTTGAACTCCTTTCTGATTTCGTTTTCCAAAACCATTTCCAGATTCTTGATTTGAGGGTGAAATGGGGGGTTGTAAGTACTGCGCCTGGTTAGAGCAGGGTGTTGGGACTCAGAGTTCGATGGCATCGAGGGCAGTGTGGCTTGCAGGTTAACCTTCCTGAGGAACAGCTTCATGTCTATAATGGTTTGTACCAAATCCCCTCGAGTGCTAGGGATGTATTTAAACCCCTTACTGAGTAGACAATGTTGCTGAAATTGTATATCGAAAAATTCTTAAGGGAATGTGTGGTACCTGTTCGTAAAATCTCATCCTCTATATCTAAAGTAGAAGGGTCAAAATGATCTGAAATGGGGGTATGGGTGGGGGTGGGGGTGTGAGTAAAGTTTGTTAATACCTCCCTCTCCCCCTCTGAAAATTCTGAAAACCCTGTCTATTTCTATTTTGGTTGTGTTGTGGGTCTTCATTCGCTAGAGGTGGAAAATCGGTATCATAGTCTCCCCTGTCTTGTTCCTCCCTCCAAGTGTCCATTTGGTAGTTGTTCCCTCTCACTTTACCCAGCCTAGTTCTAACATTATGTTCCCTTCTCTTAGAGGGTGGCTGTGGGTAACTAACATTGTTCTGATAATCCTCTATGTCCCTTTTAAGCTTATTGATCTTTCTTTGTTCTAACATTTTGCATTTCATGTCTGTATCAGATCTTAAACTGTAATATTTGTCCCTTTCTTGTTTAATCTCAAAAAACAAATCTTGTTTAATAAAATTGTCTAACACCAAAATCTCTTCTTCTAATTCCTCTAAAGTCTTTTTGTTCTCTTTAATAATGAGCCCGAGAATTTCAAGTCCACATTTGTTAAAATAAATTGGGTTATAATTATACCACAAGTCATTTGTGCCCTTTTCTGTGCTATCACATGCTTTTTATTTGATAAGTTAGCAGTTCTTAACTAAATACAGTGCAGAATAGGTCTAGTATAAGCAGAATTAATATTGCCTCTAAATGGACTGCTATGCTTGATAGACATGGTGAAAGTAGCATTGCTAAGCTTTGCACGTTCAGTCAGGGCCAGGTAGGCAATCACAGAATTTTTAATAGAACAATTAAAAAGTAAATAAAGAAAGAATGCAGTGCATTAGATGACAGAGTATTGAGCAAACGCTTCCATAACAGTAAAAAATTTGGGTCTAATTTAGATCACTGAATGCTTAAAAAAAGTGAACCGTGATTAATCGACCCTATGTAAGCAAAAGCTTACAATTTCAAACTGTCAGAACAGCAATTTTTTCCCCTAGGATCCCTAGGATTTTTTGTTCCAACAAAAAAAATATTAAAACATATTAAGTGGGGGGATGTGCCCCCACCCCCCCTACTTAAATATACCAACTCCGAGACTGCACTACAGTGCCGAAAATGGCAAAGTAACGAAGTGGCCAAGCAAATTCTTTCCCAGGGAAATAATTTGCTTAAAAGCCACTTCGATATTTTGCCATTTCAGGCTTTTGAGTTCGACCAAGACGCATTTGAAAGAATGCATCTTTGGTCTTCTAACAGGGAACCAAAAATTTGAATAGATGTTTGTAGTGAAAAACAGAAAAACAGAAAGGAACATCAAATAAGGACTAAGTGAAATATGATTATTAATATGATTATGAATTGAACGAACTGTAATGCCACATAAGGATGGGAAACAGATTTTACTGAGCAAAACCGTGGCATTTTGTTTTGTAGTTCTACACGTGGCAGAAGTAGCAGCAGGTACTGCTGTATGCAATAATCACTTAATGTAGGTGAAGATGGGAAACCGATTTTCCTGGGTAGAGTTGTGACATTTTGCTTTTTTTCCTGGGTAGAGTTGTGACATTTTGCTTTGCTTTTTATGAAGACAGTGAAACAAGATAGAGCATTATAATGCAAAGTGTGACAGAAAACAGATTTTTATTAAGTGTGACTGTGAGGTTTTACTTTGCAGCTATAGATATGGTAAAAGTTGTTGTACTATGTGCTGGCTGCAGCTTCAGCTGTGCCTAAAAAGGCATTCATGCTAATGGGGAAAGGAAGCAGGTTGTACTGAATGGCAAAGTGATATGCTTTGCCCTTTATGGTAACGGCATTAATATAGTTGGTCACAGGAAACATTTATTGAATAGAGCTGAGATATTTTGTTCTGTTCTTAAAGATGATGGGAAAGCATGTAGAAACATTTTGAAATGAGTATAAAGAAGAAAGATTTAGCATCGTAGAGTTAAGGTGGCACACATCCACGGGGCCAACTGACTTAGCTAGGGTTCTGCAAGGTACATCTGATTTTTAATATTAATAGTAATAGTAACAGTTGCTTATTTCTGGGGCACATTTTTGTTTGAAAATTGTATTTTTTGCATCTCAGTTTGCTTAGATCCTTGTTTATTTGCATATGAGTTTGATTCACTGTGGCCATCTCTACAGAAGCATATCTGAAACAACATATGTACAAGCCACCATCTAAAGATGTTATAATGGATTCTTATTGTTCACTGGAAACAACTAGATCTCTGAAGCACAAGTTAAATAGTTGAATGACTGTAGCATAGCATGCATGCAATGAGCCAGAAAAAAAAAATCTGCTTATTCCAAAAGACTTAAGAAATGCTACTTTAAAATCATTTTTACAAGAGCCATGATATTAAATTAAACTTTGTCATTCATAATTACACAAGTGCAAAAACTGAACGAAATTCTGTATCTCCGGAATCAAATGTGCAGATATCACATAGACTTAATATGGCAAGACTATATAAACCTTACTATATACCATAGTGTTCTAGACAGATAATCCTAATATTGCATATAAATTAAACTCACTTTAACATGTATTATATGGTGATCTCTTTGTTTTCTTGAGTATTGCACAGTACTGAGGTAAGATATTGCATTAAAGACTTACATTGAGTATTGCCCAGAATGAGACATTCCTGAGTATTGCACTGTGACTGAATTACAAACTAGCAACAGATATTGCACTATAATAAGACATTTCTCTGGCCTTACTACTACCCCTGATGGCCAGTAAATTGGCTCGACTTACTGAGTACTGCACTAATATAGGATTGGGACAGGCAGTCAAGTCATTTGCACAATTTGAGATGGTCTTCCACACTGAACTAATGGCTCATATGGTCAGCATGGAGTGTGATTGTTGCCAGAGTTCAACATTCTGTGGGAAAAAGCTGTTTCTGAATCTCGTGGTTCTGCATCTTATGCTGTGGATACACTTGCCAGATGATAGGTGCATGAACAGTCTGTGAGCAGGGTGGGTGCAGTCCTTAATTATTCCTTTGGCCCTGCCTAGACATCTGGACATGTGCAGGTCATGGATGGCTGCTAGGGTGGCCTTGATGATCCTTTCAGCTGTCTTCATCACTCTCTGAAGAGCTTTGTGATCAGAGATAGAGCAGCTTCCATACCACACTGTGAGGATGTTTGTCAGGATACTTTCTATTGTACCCCTGTAGAAGGTTATGGGAACTGTTGATGGTATATTTGCTCTCCTCAACCTTCTCAAAAAGTGTATCCTCTGATCAGTATGAACACCCAGACACTTTGTGCTACTCACTCTCTCTACTGTTTCTCTGCTGATGGTTAGAGGAGAATGTTCCTTGTAATTTTTCCTGTAGACCACAATTATTTCTTTTGTTTTGTTCAAGTTTAGCTCTAAGTTGTTACTGTCACACCAGGTAATCAGTTGTTCTACCTCAGCCCTGTACACTGCCTCATCATTATTGCTGATGAGGCATACCACTGTTGTACCATCAGCAAACTTGATGATGTGGTTAGTATTTGTACTTCACTGTGTTAGCAGGGTGAACAGCAAGGAACTCAGTACACAGCCTTGAGGAACTCCAGTATTCAGAGTGATGCATCCCAAGATTTCTTTCCTATGCACACTTTCTGAGGTCTGTCTGTGAGAAAGTCCAGAATGCAATTACAAAGTGGTGTGTTGATGCCTAGTTGAAGCATCTTCCTTACCAGATGTATAGGCATGACAGTATTAAAAGCAGAGCTGAAATCATTGAACAGTAAACTCACGTAGCTGCTTTTACTTTCTAGATGGTGCAGCGGTAAACAAAGTTCCACTGCTATGGGGTACAAAGTAGAGCAGTTTGCCTGGTTAGCAAACTGCAGCGGGTCAAGATCTGCAGGTAGTTTAGATGTTATTGCTTCTTTGACCAGCCTCTCAAAGTTTTTCATCACAATGGAGGTTAGGGCTACAGGTTGATAATCACTGGGGCATGATGGTGTTGACTTCTTTGGTAGTGGTATTATTGTTGTGTTTTTGTAGTATTTGGGAACTATTTCCTAACTCAGAGACATATTAAAGATAACTGTGAGGAAATCTGCTAGTAGAATTGCACAGTCTCTGAGTACTCACCCAAGGATGTTGTTAGGCCCAGCTGCTTTTCCCGGGTTAACCCTGCACAATGACCTCTGGACATCAGCTGGATTGAGAATGAGCGCCTCTTCGTTTTTGCCAGTGGGCATTTTCATCACTGTTGATTTGATCCCTTCTTTGAATCTGCTGAAGAAGACATTGAGCATGTTAAGGAATTACTTATTGTCCTTACACTGTGAAGATAAGGGCCTCTAGACTGTTATTTGCTGGTTACCTTGCCATATGCAGCTGGAGTCTTTTTGGTTGAGAAGTAGCTCTGGATTTTCCCTACTGTAGGCACATTCTGCTTCTCTCACTCCTTTGTTCAGATTTGCTCTGGCTGTTCTGAGGGCATCCCTGTCTCCAGACTTGCGGAAACTGTTCTGAATCCAGTGGGGTCAGGAATTTAACTGACCGTAAAATTAATGGAAGGAATTACAGAGCCAGGGAGTTTTTTACTGTAATTCTCTGTCCAAATACAAATGGTATGTTGGTTAAACTAAAAGGAAGGTCAATATCAGAATAATGGAGCATCTGGGGGACATTAGGAGAAAAAAATATAAACAGCCCTGTAGAGAGTAATTTTTATCTGCACATTGGGGGGTTGGGGAACAGCTTGTTTTTTAGTGCATTAGCCCAACCACATTTGAGTAGAGGTGGCAACTTTAAGGAAAAATTAAATAGATTGGAATGTAGAATGATTTTAAATTATAGGACATTGCATCCTAATGGAATGAATTTGGATGATAATTTAACTTTGTAAGGGTGTATTTATTTATGATATATTGAAGTAGTGTTTTTCTTATGGAGAAAAATATATAAAACAACTCTTTTCAAATAATATGTTTTTAATGTTTTGTTTAAAAAAATTTGGTTAAATTATTTGGGTGATTTTTCACTTAATTGTTTAATGGTAGCACTGGGTGTATAAATTGGATCAAGTTTGATGTGTAATTCCAAGAAGATGAAAGGTCAAGGTACCAGAATAAAGTTTTGAAGTCCTATGCTCTGTGTGGTAAAGCTTTCCTTTGTGGTGTTTTTTGTTAGTATTTGCTCCTGATTTTTTTTTTCCTCTTAAATTAGACATATAAAATAAGACAAACAATGCACATTTCCTTGCTGAGCTGAAGTAGTCACTGCCGCACAAGGCGCTGCCTTTTTTTTGGCTGTTTATGCATAACTTAATGACATAAGTAGCTCACTAGCAGAAGTATTTACTGAAAAGAGTCCCCCCACCACCTGTACACATTGAAGATCAAAGAGGCCAGTAATGGAGATTGTATAACATTTTAGAAAGTATGAACAGAACCATTGCCTGTAAGACAAGAATATTTTATGTTTACTTTAACAACATTTTGTGATAACAGGAAATGGAGGGATCCTCTGTCAAGACAAGACAGAGCTCAAGTTTGTTGGTTTACCATCCATATAACACAGTCTATTTGCTTTGTGCTGGAGGTCCATTGATTTCAATTCAAACACTTACTGTGCAACTCATACTGTGCAAATCATACATGCTCTGCATATGTAGAGAAAAGTCTAGGGGAGCACCAAATACTCTGAAAAGCTTTTTCAGTCTCAGTCTGGGAATATTGTTGATTTTATATAACATTTACACAAAAGCAATGCCAATGGGAATTGCATATTATTTCAAATGGTCTGTTTTGTGAAACAGGGGCAGATATATACCATGCTTTTTAATGTATTCATCTGTGGTCAGCTATAATTTTTGGATAAGTACTGTCTATGGCACAAGATGGTTCGATGTGACTTGTTTATAATATTGGAAAAATAGTGTCGGATTCCAAATGCTAATCCAATGACAACAAAAACCAAATGATTTTAGCGCTTTCATTCACTATTTTATTGCGTGAACTTCATCAGAAAAAAATATGTTCCACCCAAACATCCTTTTATATCAAATACACAGGAAATTACATCATTGACTAAAAACTTTTCATAATTCCCTGGCTAAGCACGCTTTTAAATGTGCTGAGTTTAAAAAGTTTGAATTTTTTGTAGTAGGAAAAAATAGAGAAAATTATGTTTGCAGGGGATTTGAATAATGTTTTATAGTGTAAAGAAACACTTTGGCAGTTATTTTTAGGGGCTGATCAAGCACCCGGATTAAACGAGTCCATTAATTTAAAATGTTTTCTATTAAATAAATAGATATGTAATTTATATATATATATATAAATACATAGTTTTTTTATCTAAGTCATTTAATTGAATTATGAAAAGTTTTTAGTCAATGATGTCATTTCCTGTGTATTTGATATAAAAGGATGTTTGGGTGGAGCATACTTTTTTCTGATGAAGTTCATGCAATAAAATAGTGAATGAAAGCGCTAAAATCATTTGGTTTCTGTTGTCATTGGATTAGCATTTGGAATCCGACACTATTTTTTCAGTTTGTTGTTCATGTTTGGTGTTTGCAGTTGTTTATAATATTCTGTCATTAATTTGTATTAATTATTGAGAGTAGGACATGAGTAGGGGCACATGTACAATAATGCAAGTCAGTAATGTAGACCACATGTGTGAGTGCAGCATGCGTAATAATATACATGTCATCAAATGGTGCAGTTGATCAAATAAGAAAATGGAGAGGGAATCTCCTTTCTGTCAGGTTGTAGTAGCTGTGGAGTGTATTTTAATGACCAGAGTATGCAGATATCACAGCCTTTTACATAAGCGGGGGAGTTATGTACTGGGTATCAGTTTCCTGTATGAGGAGGTGTGGAGATATTTGCCCTGCTCTTAAACACTATATTTCCAAATATGTATGAATATGTTTTTGGAGTATTTTATCTGAAATGGTATTCATCCTAATGTCTCTGACATACCCTAACCCCCAAATTATTAAATCATTTTTTAATGTTATTGGGTAGCATCAAAGCATCATTTCATATTTCTTGCTCCTGTGGTGAAACAAAAAGAGTGAGCTACCACTGGATTGTTTTAGACTATTATAACAGGGCTTTTTCTACCATGTCCTGCTGGTATTCCTGAGTGTCTGTGTGGTAATACAAGAAACAGTGACCTGTTGCATCAGGTTACATAGTGGATTTCACTAATTACTGAAAGCATATCTGAAAACGTATTGCTAAAACGTAACAGGTAGATAATCACAGCCCATCAGCGTGATTTCTGTAAGGATCTAGAATCAGGCCTTACTCTGGTCAGAAAAGGTGCAATGTATGTAGGCAGCTCCATATGTCACACAGTCTAAATGTACAGAAAAAGACATATATTATTAGTTCAATACCTTGAAATGGTAATGAGTTTATAGTCTGCCAGCATAGCTCTCAACGTCTTAGCATAAAAAATCTGAATGAAGCCCCAAAAATATGGGCAAATTTTAAATATTGCTCTTGTAAACATAGAAAGTTGCTAGAATAAATGGTCTTGTGTTACCATGCATTTTCTAGATTATATGAAGTCTGAAACTCAAATGCTTGTCATTATTTCATTAATTCAGTCCTCAGTGATTCGCCACAAAATCCAGAAAATCACAAATTTTATGTGGTACAGACCAAAAATATGAGGCATAAAATCTGGACATTCTGCGTAAATCTGTACAATTGAGAGGTATGTCTGCAGCCTTAAACATGGGTAGCAAGAATTTAGATATATGGGAAGGAATAGCTGGAAAATGTGGGGATGCTAGTTTCTTAGCATATTTATTGCACAGATCTCTGGCATTACTTGTTAAGTTGAAAGCTATGGAAGGCTACAGCAATATGTAAAATAATCCAGTAGCACACAAAAAAGGTGATAAAGATGAAGGTAAGCACGTCCCAGAAAAGCCAGACAACTCAGTTAAAGAAAACAATAAATAGAAATAAAAAGTAGCTGATGAGATGCAATAAATCATTTGGAAGGAAATAACATGCATTTCAGTAAAAATATATTTGTTTTTGAAAACAGAATGATTTCATGTTACTGCGTTCCTTTGATAAAAAGTAACTACTGAGATTGGTAAAGATATGTTAGTTTATTAAATGATGTGAACGGCAGCATTTAGTTTTGAAAAAAATGTCTTATCTGTTAAATGTTTGTCTCTAGTAACCATATTTATCTTCTTTTAATATTTAAGTAAACTTGTTTCTTAATTTTTGTCATTGCATTTTTTCAGGCTTTTGTACATAGAATTACTAGCTGATTCAGTATTAGGGAGACCAAATCCTGATGAAAACAGACTCATCCAAGTTGTCATTACCTGCCCTATTTTGCCTATCATGAAACACCATACAGCCATGTTAGATTAATGACATTCACAGAAACCTTTATAGAACCTAATGAAGTAAGTCATCCATGTCCCTCTGTTTATAGCTTTTAATTCTACCATTGAGATATTTTTCTCCTGATCACTTTGCAGATCTGTTAACTCATTAGATTAGATGCATACACAGTTTTGTTTTCCATTTGTGAGAAAACATTTTTAAAGACAAATTAATAAGATATAATTCTGATAATATATTTGTGTGTATGTATGTATGTGTATATATATATATATATATATATATATATATATATATATATATATATATATATATATATCTTTGTTTTTCTATATGTCGAAATTTGTGTGTGTTTATGCATACACAATGATGTGTAGGTATGTGTTCTTGCATGTGTGCGTGTCTGTGTTTTAACTTCCATATACAGGTTACAGCATTTTCCAGTTGTGTCATCTTGTCAGATGGCCTAAGGCTCCCTCCAAGAAAACAGAGGCTTAAATAGTTTGATATTTTTTTCGACAAAGCATTGCAGACTTATTATCCTGGAATATTGATAGCCGGTCTGATTCAGACACAATGGCTATCTACACCGTCCAACGAGTGTCAAAGCTCATTTGAAATCTCATTATTCTGTGGGTTAGAGCCATGCCATCCCATCTGTAATGGCTCAGCGGAATGAGCTCCCCTGAGGAGTGCCCTGATTTTTAAACCTTTCCTTCATGATTCACCTGCAGGTTGTTCTTTTTAAAGGGAACACATAGGAAAAAAAGCATTTCTGCAGAAAAGGAGAAGCTCTCATTTTGGTGAAATTTCTAGGTATTTTCATGAACACTTGTTAGAAGGACAATATTACTAATTAGTTAATGTCAAACCTTTCTCTGCTGATGGAAGACAAGATTGCATTTTCTGCACATTGCTGATTTTTGCTTATTGCCATTTATTTTGAATTCATGTTTTGATAGGTGATTATACAATGATAAATATTCATTAAAGCTGTGTCTAGGGATACTCCCTTGTGAGTGTGTGTGCGTGCGTGTGTGTGTGTGTGCGTATTTGTGTGTGCACAGGTATGCCTATATGTGTTGCATATCTGTGTGAGCATGTACAGACATTTTAATATTTATAGAAAAGGAGAATGTAAGTGCTGCTTTATAGACACAGTTTGAAAAGTCATATTAACTGTTTATAGAAAATAAGGTCAACTTCTCAACTAATGCAAGTAAAATGCATGTTTAAAGTATAAACTCCAAGGTAATAACTTTACATTTGAGTGAATGAAGGGGGAGACAATTGGATAATGACAATTAGATAATCTAGTCTGCTGTTTGTGAGCTAAACATTCAATCTCCTTCCATCTGTTCATTCACTCTCATCCTTTTTCTGTTTGTCTCATGCCCCCTTGAATGCTTCTACAGATTCCTTCTCTTCCACCATAGGTCCTTAGTCTTCTATTCACAGATTGAGTCACTGGTCTCTGCTTTATGCTGTCTATGCGTCCTCATCATATCATGCCAATTCAAGGTGACTCCTTCCCATCTCCTCCAGTATTACTTTATACGCATATGGCGTACCCCTCATCTCTTTAGGAAGAAGAGCCATAGCCCCTCTGGGTTCTGGTTATATTTCTGCTTCCAGGAGGGAAAAATTAATTTACAGATTGCCCATAGAATCATCAATGTTGATCTTGAAGGATGCAAAATGAGTCATTCTGTTTTATATGACCATCTACTGAGTATTTATGTTGTTATTGCTTTAACTGCTACCATGTATGTACCCTGCTATTGTTTTATCTTCCATGCCCCTCTAATTATGTGCCTGGTGGGTCAATACAGCTTTTATCAACACCTCAAATATTTTTGCTGCTCTTTTGCCATCAGTTCCAGTCCCACAGCTGGTAATTTAGACCAGGGCTGTTGTGGTAGGTTTACCATGCCATAATTAAACATATCACTGTGAAATGAAATACCCTACATTATTTCCAGAAAAAGTAAATGGTATAAAACAAAATGCACTAAAATAATCCAAATTACTCTACTCAAAGTAATTTTTAGGGAGGTAAGTCGTCTCCACCCCCACATAGGCTATGTCCACAAACTGGCTTTGCTTATATCTACTAACTTCAAGATCACACTTGCTCAGAAAAAAGAGCAAAATGTACTTTGCTAAATGTACATTTAGTGTACTAAATGTACCATCAACCATTCATCTTCATAACCTCTCCTTCAACTATCTCTCATTACTTACATAAAAAAATATTACTTAATTTGAAACCCACCATCTTAACCCCATGACAACCTACCTGGCAAATACCTTAAGATGGCTGAGAAGTAATAGCCTACCCCATGTCTGTTATAATAAATTGCTCCATCAGTGAAGCATATGTCCCTTCCCTCTGCCCACAAAGCAGGGCATTCAACTGAACTCTCAAACTACAAGCCCATTGCCATCCTCTTCCCGTGTCAAAAATAAATCCAGTCACAACACTTAAAATACCTCACATAAAATAACCTCCTGTCTTCATCTCAGCGTGGCTTCTGTCCAACCAAAGTACCTTTACTGCTTTACTTAGTTTCACTGATGCAGGAAACACATATAGGAATGATGAAAACCTAGTGTCTACCCTCTTCCTTGATTTATCCAAGGCCTTTGACATGACCGCCCACTCTTTCCGCCTACACAAGCTTCATAACCAGCATTCAACACCACTGTTATATCATGGTTTCATAGCTACTTCAAAAAACAGAGCTCAAGTTGTCAAGTGGCAAAAAGACATGACTATATCATCCTTTCTCTCTGTCCCAACTGGTGTACCACAAGGGTCAGTCTTGGGACTCATTCAGTTTAACATCTTCATCAATGACCTACATAAAGCCTGCAAAACTGCATCCCTAGAACAGTATGCAGATGACTCCACAGTTATCTGTATTGGAAAAAAACATCAACAAATTAAAAGAACTTACCCAGGAGTCCGTTGGCTCTCTAAAAACCTGGTTGACATCATCCTAGCTATGCTTAAACCCAAGTAAATAAAATTTAATCCTATTTATTCCAAAACAACTTAATCAACTAAACCTCCTGCTTAGTTACCTCATTCGACAAAACAAAAATCAAACTTGTCATACATACTAAATTTCTAGGCATCTGTGTAGATGAGAAGCTAAAATTTGACACATCACAAATTACATATTCTCTATGTAGCACACCCACAGGTGTAGCTGAAGAGATATGGGTTTCTTCCTACCTGACTCTGGTGCCATCCCTATAGGCCCAACACACCCAGGTGGCAAGAGGGTCAGATTTTATTCTAGGTGATGCATCTAGTTTAAAAAGGCAATAGCACAACCATGAGCAAATTATTTCAACAGTGCACCAGTTAGCAATAAGGCAAGGTGAGAATATGCATGCTATGAAAACATACATTCACCCTCTTCCCCAGAACTCAACAGAAGAAGGTCTTGACATTCAAACATGCACAAAGAAGGCAATATCAATGAGAAGTAAAGCTTTATAATGCAGCAATACAAACACAGGAAAAACTGCAATGTCCTTAAGCAATAAAAGAGTCATAATACAACAATACAGATATGAGAAAATGCAATGTCATTGAGCAGCAAAATTCTTGAAGACAGCAGTACTAACACGAGCAAAATGCAATGTCATTGAACAATGTGGATTTATAATGCAACAATATACATATGAGAAAATGCAATGCCATTGAGCAGTAAAGATTCTTTAAGGCTGCAATACTAACATGGCAAAATGCATTATTGAACAATAACGATTTATAATACCACAATACAAATATGAGAGAATGCAATGTCATTAAGCAGTACTAACACCAGTTCTCTCACTGTTTTAGTTGCTGTTGAAAACTGAGATTTGGCTTCCAACAGGGCTTCCTCTTTCCTCACCTCTTTTACCAACTGAGAATAAGTTAGTCTCTTCCCTATTTCTCATCCTCATTTTCTACACAATGGGGTCCATAGCTTGAGTTTCCTGTAAAATTTGTCCGATCGGTACTTGGTCAGCTACTTTTGGATCCACCCACTTCTTTAGGATGATCTGGTGGAGCACTTTATCTAATCACTTAATGTAATCAATTTATCACCAACTTCTTCATATGTATGTTCAAACTGATACAGTAGGTCAGCAGCCCTCTCAGTCCTTCCAAACACATCCTGCAGTACTCCTAAATAATCCCTGGCCATGCAATCTTGCTTACCTATCCTTAGATTGCATATGGTATCTGCAGCTAATCCCTTTAGACTTTCATCTATCCACTGCTTCTTCTGAGATTTCGGGATATCCCACTCCTCTAGGGCTTGTGAAGCCTGATCCAGCCAGGATTCAAAATCTTCCTCTCCCTGAGGTGTGGGCTGTTTGCCAGAAAAGAAATGCAATTTGCGGTAGCCAAACCCAGTGGATGGCTATGTAGGCTTTAAGCATTTTTCTACAATACTTCCAAAAGCATTCAAAACTTCAGGCCCTATAGTATTTATTGGCAGTGAAGCTGCAACTTCTGGTGTAAGGTTCTGACCTACTTGGATAGCTTCCACAGGTGTTTTCTCTGTTGCTGAGGTAGTGCACTTCTCAGGGATTACCACATGGACTGCAATCTCACCTGAAATTTGTACACTCGAAGATATGTGCTCATACACTAAAGGACTTTTCCATTCTAACAAGGCCAATGTGCTCTTCTTGGTAGGGTCCACAGTGCTGTCCAACAAAAATCCACATCCCACAACTGGCAAGGATCCTGTGACTTGATGTATTTGCATATCAGTCCTTGTGACCCCTGGCAACACCAGAACTAAGCAATGCTCTGACCACTTAACGGCTACTTCTGTGTTCATGTTTCTTCTGGGGAATAGTGTGGAGTCCAAGGTAGTACAGGAAATCCTGGATGAGCCCCTAAATGTAGTGCACCCGCAGGTGTAGCTGAAGAGATATGGGATCCTTCCTACCTGTCTCTGCTGACAGCCCTATAGGCCCAACACACTCAGGTGGCAAGAGGGACAGATTTTATTCTAGGTGACACATCTAGTTTAAAAAGGCAATAGCACAACCATAAACAAATTATTTCAACAGTGCACCAGTTAGCAATAATGCAAGGTGAGATATGCTTGCATTAAAAACATACATTCACCCTCTTCCCCAGAACTCAACAGAAGAAAGTCTTGACATTCAAACATACACAAAGAAGGCAATATCAATGAGCAGAAAAGCTTTATAATGCAGCAATACAAACACGGGGAAAAAATGCAATGTCATTAAACAATAAGAGTTATAATACAACACTACAGATATTAGAAAATGCAATGTCATTGAGCAGCAAAATTCTTGAAGACAGCAGTACTAACATGAGCAAAATGTAATGTCATTGAATAATGAAGATTTATAATGCAACAATACAAATATGAGAAAAACCTCATAACTGTCATCAAACATAAAAACGAAGCTGGTAAGTTCCTCTTTGCCAACAGCATTGCCAAAACCTGGAACACACTACCAAGCCAAATAACTTTTACCACATCCTTTAGTCAATTCAAAAAACTCCTGAAAACCCACTATCTAAGTAAATGGCTATGCTCATGCCACTCAGCAGGCTAATCCATACCAAGAGAATTTGTCAGGGCACAGCTATGTATAAACAGTTTCTCCCCTGAAAGCTTCCAAACCTGTATACATTTACCTTACAAAACTTATAACTGCAAAAGAAAAAAAAATGTACCTCCGATTGTCTACTGTAAGAAATGTTAATCACTAGCATGATGTCCTGTTGTGTGTGTATATATGCTATATGTATGTTTGTTAATCACCAGCATGTTGTCCTGATGTGTATATACGCCATATGTATGTATGTTCTACTTCTTTTTACTCTCATGTAATAAATTGTAATGTGGAGCTTTTCTCCCCTGGCCTCCACTGAAAATGGACCTGTGTCCAGTCCGACTTTCCTGGTAAACAAATGTAAAATAAAATAAAATAAATAAATTGCACAGTAAAGATTCTTTAAGGCAGCAGTACTAACATGGCAAAATGCATTATCATTGAATAATAGATTTATAGTGCTACAATACAAATATGAGAGAATGCAATGACATTCAGCAGTACTAACACCCTCTACTCCCATGATCAATTCTAAACAGACCAACTATGAAACACTCTATTATACCTTGTTCACTGGCCAGTGACTACTTACAGTCTTGCTGCTGGCATGATGGGGCCCAAGTTGGAGATCATATGGATCCAATTATTTGTAATCCACAAAGTATTAAAGGGGAGGGGACTACAATCTTATAAAAATATAAAATGACAGCCAGAGCCTCTCACCACTCCGTCGAGAATATCCTTGTGACCAGGTGCCGTAGTTCATCTGATAAGAAAAGTAGAAAATCACTTACCAGAACTCTGATAATCATCTATGGCTTCTCGTTACTAAGCCCAAGGGAACTAATTTTCTTGCTGAATCTTAGCAGGCGTGGAACTACTGGTTTCAGAATTCCTCTCCTGATTCCACAAAATACCATATCCAGGATTTTAGCAAGAGACATATACAATCTGCTACTTCACTTCCCTGTCCCAAAACACTAGAAAAGAAAATCCAGTCATGCTGCAAGGCCCTTTTTCTTTTCATCTCCATGTTTCAGTCTTCCCTTCTTCAGCTAGTGTTCCAGAATCCTGTCTCACTTTTGAAATTGTTTTTTATATTCCTGAAAAGGAGCTCCACCTTGTGGTGAAATTGAAAACTACAGTCTATTACTTCTACATACAATACAGTGGGAGCTACATCTAGAAAGTCAAAGCCTTCCTTCAGACGCTGTAAGGAAAAACATTGCCTCTCCTCTCCTCCTCTTGTCTACTCTAATGTATTCTGCACCCATTCTTATCATCAAAGTGACCTTGCTAAACAAACTTGAGCAATGTTACTACAAAACAGCATGATTCACTGCCAACCTTCCAAATAAAACCCACCACTGTGCCGCCCTTACGGATTACAGTGTCTAGAATTCCCCCATTATCTAACCTACTTGTGACTTCCACAAATCCATAACATTCCCAGGAATTCAATAACACCTACACTAATTGTACACCGTTCTGAGTGAACAGACAACACAGACATAGCTTACACCTTCTTCCTCCTAATTTTAGTTTTTCTAGTGATATTTTTTCAGCTTTAAATATTGACACAGATTTATAAAGGTTACCACGGTGTAGACTACATGTACACTTAGTGTAATCTTTCTGAGTGACTAGAAAGCCCTAAAAATTTGAAAAGAATTTTCTTGAATACATATGTACACGTAGTGTACATTTAGTGCAGGCTTTATTGAATCTGGCCTAGTGTGTATAAACCTAACAGCTGTCCATCCATTTCCAACCTCATACAAATATATAACCTTTCCAGGCCTCTGTGTTCATCAGACAAATGCCTATTATATGTATCCTAACACAACAACTCTGTTTGCAAATCACTCCCTAAAATCATTTAAATCTCAGCTAAAGTCCTACCTTCTCAGTTGTCAGCTGTGTACATGTGATGTTACTGGATAATCTCCAGACTATTTCTGTCACCATTCTTTTGTGTTACTGGCCTAATACAACTAATACTTCACAATCTCTAACTATCTGACTATCATCTATCCCTCTTCACTACTATCACTATCTCCCTTTTAGCTGGACCTCCTCAGCACTCCTACATAATTTGTAACCATCTTCATCCTACAATTACTTCACTGTCTCCTACTCAATATCTTTTTACAGCTGATTCCATTTGAAAGCAAGTAGACTCTTATGAGCTTGATATTAGCTTATATTTTACTGTATTCTTGTTTTAATTGGCATTTTTTCATTAACTGTCATATTGTTACTATTTTATGTATATACATTTATTTTTTGATTAACTGTTATATCATTACAAGTCTATGTATGTAGGTTTGTATATTTATTATGTAAATCTTGATTAACTCATTATGTAAATTAAAGCATTTCTCACCGGGCCTCTGGTGAAAATTGGACTTGTGCCCAGTCAGATTTTACCAGTAAACAAAAGCAATAAATAAATAAAATAAAGTGTATAATTTTATACCACTCTTTCTCTGAAATTCAGCAGTCATAGACACAGCAGATCCAGAAATAATTCATAGGTTCTTAGATACTTTGGGTTATTAATCTGTGAGGATCTTTGAAAGCCTAGCTCTGCATTCCCATGAATTTTTAGCCCATTTAATTTGAGCAGGAATAACCTAGAGCTGGGTAGATCATTTATATATTATCTCTGTCTGTAAAGGATAAGGGTGCTAAACCAGGGGTGAATTTTTAGTTTTCCATCCATTTGTCCAGCATAGATTTTACTAGAGTAAGGGAAGTACTTTGCTTTATGTGGAAAGGAAGATGATTCCAAAGAAGTAGCATTCTCTGTGATATGTATTGTCAAAAGAAAAAACTTCAAAGACCAATACACGTAAGGTTCAGTTAAGGTATATTTATTTACTTGCCACAAGGAGACAAAAAAATGCAAATACAAGGATTTGTCTAACTACTAACAGGGAAGTATGCTCATTCTTATACTATTTTACAAGACATGACCTTCTATGGCTGACGTAATCAAACACAACTTTCAGTATTGTTCTACAGCAGATGTTACTCAGATTTTCTGCTGACATGACTAGATTTGTGAGAAACTTTTGAGAAAAACAACCTGGCCTTGGTGGGCACTAATTCGTTTACAAGCTTCCATTGTACAGTGTTACATTTCTAATTCAGATACAAGCAAATGCTGATTGCAGTTCATATTTTCAAACAGGCTTTGTCCTAATTATCTATGGCTTCTACAGCTGTGTATTTTCTCACAGCACAAACAGAACTTCTTGTCCAAGCTTCATACAAGTAGTATTGTTCTATTCATTATTTTCCTAACATAAGCAGGAATCATCTGCTTCTCAGTAAATTTCCAAGGCACAAGCAAGATTTTAGCTAACAATACAAGGTCAGAAAGCATCTGCAGTTTGTACAGATTTATGCAGTATGAAATAGAATAAATGTGTTAACCCTTTTCAAGCTCTAAATGCACTAAGCATATTACTAATACATACATTAATACATATTTTTCTGACATTTCCCCCTTTTAATACTTTTATTCTACTTTCAAAATAAGCATAAACAGTTTGTTTTCTTCTCCTAACCTCTTCCACTCAGGATTTGCAGTTAAGAGAGTCATTCAGTTTAAACTTATGAAAGCATTTTCAATCTTTTAACAGTTCTTCAAACTCAGTACTTTGATATAAGGTTTCAGAAACTGACATGTCTATAAAATCTTTAATCAGTCTTTTCATGCAGGGGATGCCACAACAAACACATACTCCCAGTAGGAGCATTTCTACACAAATGGCAATCAGGATGTTCATTAGGATGGTACCCCACCCATCCAAACCATTTCTGGAAAAAGTCCATCAGTGGGTTTGGGCCTGGTTTGGTCATGGCCGACACTTGCTGAATTACCTCAAGATGATTGTCTATCTCGTGTTTATGGTCAGGAATATATGAACAGCATTCTTCTTGGATTAAAGCGCAAGTACCACCTCTCACCGCTAGGGTGAAGCCGAGAGCCATGTGGTTTTGAAGCACTACAGTTCTCATAGCATTCAGTTCATTAGTCACCAATTTGAGAGCGGAAAAAGTTGCATTACTCATTACTTCAAGAAGTTTCAACAGTTTTCTCAGCTCCCAGATCGATTTCACTGCTCCATATGCCAGTAATATGCCTGCCCATGATATAACGCTATCACTCAAGTCCATATGTGTCAGTCCTTTGCCTATGGAATGATGGTCTTTCCAACGCACATCGATTTGTCCCACTGGATTTACAGGTTTCTTGACGACCTCTCGGACATTTCAAATTTTTCCTCAAGGCAAAACTGTAGTGTGTCGTATGGCCGGAACCAGGTAACCCAAAAAACAACTGCCGGACCAATTCTCAGGTAACCATTTGTATGCCTTTCTGCCACACACAAAATAACAATCCTCTACTTTAGTAGTAACCTTGCTATGAATATACACTCGCCCTGCATGAAACATTTTTCTATCTATTATAGACAGTTTATAAAGAACAGAATTATGTTTTACTTCATCAAGTGTTTTGTGCATAAATCAAAGAAATGAATCATAGTTTGTATTACAATAAAGATCTACATTGTTACCTTTAGTGTAACATTTATAAGGAACAGTCACATCGCAATTGCTCCAACCCACCTGAACAGTATCATTTTTATAAAAACACACAGTTCCCTTTTGTGGAATAGACAAGTGCAATGCTATTTTATCTTGTGATGTAATGGTTGAGGTATCATAAATCAAGTTCTCCCAGTTCTCATTGACCCCTAGGGGGACTGTAGTCATTAATAACCCCCTGTATGCTGTCGGCAAAGCTGTGCAAATCCAGCAATTAGAAACATTGAAAGTCTCAGCATACACATTTTAATTGCCTGGTAAGTGTTAAAGTTTGGATGCCAGTCGATGAGTAATGCTTCACGTTTATTCAGTTCAGTCTGTGTGGCTGGGAAAAGGAAAGGCCACAACAAAAAGATTATTGTCACTAGTACAGTTAACAGGATGATTATGCAATACTTCTGAGGAAAGGGGTGTTCTGCATTCCTGTTTCTTCTGGACTCTATCATTTTTACTCTTGGCATGTGACAAGATTTTTGTCCAGTTCAAAGTTCTTTACTAATTTACAGTGCGTCAGGTGGATCCAGGAGGCGCGCTCCGCTATCTTGACTGCAGTGGGTGTCGACAGAAGCACTTGATATGGACCTTCCCACTTTGGTGATGCCCAATTCTTTCTCTTTACTGTCTTCACCCAGACCCAAGTTCCAGGGGACACTGCCACTTCTGACGGTCTGGTTCATTCTTTATCTGAAACAGAATTTGACTGCAACAAATGTTTAGAATTTAACAAGTTTCACATGTACTCAGCTAGTGTACTGTCAGCTTCCTGGTCTGCGGGCATGAGAGATTTCCACTGAGGTATATAATAAGCCCTTCCAAATAATTTTTCAAAAGGAGTCAATCCTTTTGCATTCGGAACAGTTCTCATGCTCAACAGTGCAAGGGGCAGACAGTACACCCAATTTCTCTGCATTTCTATTATTAACTTTCTTAGCTTATTCTTTAAAATCCCATTATGCCTCCCTACTAGCCCTGCAGATTGTGGGTGATACGCACAATGATTTTTTAAAGAAATACCAAAATGTCTACTTAACTGTTGTATGGTCTGGTTTACGAAGTGTGTGCCGTTGTCACTGTAGATCCTTTCCGGAATGCCGAATCTAGGGATGATTTCTTTAACAAGGACTTTGGCCGCAGTTGCTGCATCTGGATTTTTAGTCGGAAAGGCTTCCACCCATCTGGAAAACATATCTGCAATGACAAGACAATACTTCTTATTTTCACATTTATTCAACTCTATGAAATCCATACAGATAGTATGAAATGGAAACTCCCTTGCTTGGGCTTTAACGCCCCTTGTGCATGATGTTTATTACAAACATGGCACCTCGAACAGAATTTTTTAGTGTAATTTAAGAATCCATATGTCGTGAACACTTGGCTCACCAGCTGTACCATCCCCCCTGTTGAGACATGGCACTGCCCATGGCTCAACAAAGCTGCATATCTAAACAAATTAGACGGCAATATCGGTTTCCCTTCTTTAGAGATGTACAGCCCCTTTTCGAGAATTGCTCCTCGTTTTACCCATCTTTGTTTTTCAACTTGCATAGTAAGTGTCTGCATTGTCTTTAGCATTTCTAAGTCTAAAATCTCAGAGGGTTGTAATTCTTCGTTCAAAAGAAATACTTCTGAAGCTGCCTGCTTTGCAGCTGTATCAGCTCTCGCATTACCTTTTGAAATCCTATCCTGTTGCTTGGTATGAACTGTGCATTTACAAATAGCTACTTTCTGAGGTAACTGAATAGATTCTAAAAGATCTAAAATAAACTGTGCATGATTGATTGGTTTGCCAGTAGATGTTATCATTCCTCGATTTTTCCACTGTTGCGCAAAAACATGTACAGTAGAAAAAGCATACCGGCTGTCAGTAAAAATGTTCACACATTTACCCTTTGCTAAGGTACATGCCCATGTCAAGGCAATCAATTCTGCTGCCTGTGCAGATAAATTGTGTGGTAAAGATTTCGCTTCAATAATCTCAATATCAGAAACTACTGCATATCCTACTAGGTTCTGTCCTGGAGGACCCCTTTTGCATGAGCCATCCACGTAGTATGTCACCTCGGCATCATCCAAGGGAACATCCGTAAGGTCTTTTCTAGGCAGTGTCTTTTGCTCAATCACCTGCAGGCAGCTGTGTGGTGTGCCATCTGCAGGGGTTGGGAGCAAGGTAGAAGGGTTCAAAGTCGTACATCGTTCAATTGTCATATGAGGTTGGCTCAACAATATAGTCATACAGGAAAGATGCCTAGCAGGGGAAAGATATGCTACCTTCTCTTGCAGTAAAATAATCGTGACTGCATGAGGCACTCTCAATGTGAGAGGGTGGAACAAAACTACTGAGGCCGAAGCCTGTACTGCCATTGAAGCTGCAACTACTGCTTGTACACAGTGGGATAAAGACCATGCCACTGGGTCCAGTTGTGATGAAAAATAAGCAATAGGGCGTTGCTTGTCCCCATGCTGCTGTGTTAACACTGATGTCATATAACCTTGCTTACAATCTACAGTTTGGAAAAAACGTTTATGATAGTTTGGTAATCCCAAAACTAATGAGGACACTATTAACTGTTTCAGTTTGCAGAAAGCAGATTCTGCTTCTGGTGTCCATTGTAACAAATCCTGTGCTGCCATAGGCTTTTTATAAATCAGGTTAGTCAACGGTGCAGATTCCAAGGCATAGTTTGGAATCCAACTCCGACAAAAATTAGTTGAACCCAGGAAGGACATCATCTCCTTCTTGGTAGTGGGTTTTGGTGCTTGCAAAATCGCTACTTTTCTGTCCTCATCTAATGTCCTACCTTCCTTGGATATTACATATCCTAGGTATTTAACTTGTTTTTTTCCAAAGCTGCAGTTTATTTTTGTTTACTTTATGTCCTTCAGTGGCTAAAAATTGTAATAGTGCTATGGTATCTTCTTTACAATCTTGCTGGGTGGGGGCCGCCAGCAGGATATCATCAACATAAAGCAAAATCCGGCTACCTCTTGGTGGGGTAAATCCCACCAAGTTGCTTGCCATTTCTTGTGAGAATATTGTTGGACTTTCACAATACCCCTGTGGTAGTTGCGTATATGTATACCTTTTCCCCTGAAATGTGAATGCAAACCAATACTGGCTGTCAGGGTGTATCGGTATTGAGAAGAACGCGTTGCTGATATCTACCACAGAAAAATATTTCTGTTGAGGTTTTAAATCATTCAACAGGGTGTGTGGGTCTGGCACCGTAGGTGCCCTTGGTATTACTGCGTCATTTACAGCTTGTAAATCTTGGACCATACACCACTCTCCATTCGCTTTCTTAACAGGAAATAAGGGTGTGTTACATGGTGAATCAGGAGATTCCACCAGCACCCCTTCCTTAAGTAAAGCTGCTATAATAGGTTTGATTCCTACCTCTGCATCTTTTCTTAAGGGATACTGTCTTTTTTGTGGTCTAAATGCTGACTTTGGCATAATAGTAACTGGTCCCGCTGTACGAATAAGTCCTACATCTGATTTTCCTGTTGACCAGAGAGTTTCTGGTGTATTCTGTAAGGCATTCTCTTCCTCCTTCAATAGGAGTGCTAATCAGCTGTCCTTGCTAGACTGCAAGTGTACAGCTGGGTGGGTCTGAGTTATCCAATTCAGCTTCTGCATTTGTATTCCCTGTTCTGACAGTTCTAACTCTGTCTGTTTTTCCCATCTCGTGACTTTTTCTCCTAAGTCTACCCATTTTACATTCTTGCCCTTAGTTAAGCTAACGTGTGGTAATTGATTAGATGTATAACATGCAAAGAACTCCTGGGGCAATGAACAGCTGGCTACACTGTTCCCTTCTGTGTCCCAGTACAGATTACGTAATATCAATCTGTTTGCACGATTTCTAAACAATTCTTGCTCATATTCCTTATCAGGTCCTGGTGTGTCACAATAATACAGAGTATAGTGCAACAAATGCTGTTTATCAATGTCAAGGGAGGGGAACTTGCTGATGGCTACGTTCATCAGCTCTTCGGTCACTGCTCCTGGACCAGTCGTAACCAAGTCCTGGCTGTACCAATAAAACATTTTACCCTCCGTTTGTACTGCAAAGGTATCAATTTGTCGCTGTGCTTCCATACCCTGCATAGTCGGAACTACTGCTATACCAAATAGCTGCATAAGGTCTCTGCCCAAGAGGTTTACTGGACATTTTGCTGAAACAACAATTTTGCTTTTCTGGGTCAATCCTGAAACAGGATCAGTTATCACAATATTATGGGAGAGGGGCTCCCGATACAGCTGTCCATTAGCTGCTTTCACTAATATGTAATCAGGTGACTCTGAGTTCTCTGGCAGTTTGGAGAGATGTATCAGGGTCTGTGATGCCCCTGAGTCACACAAGAATCTGACTTCACTCCCTTCTACCAGGAGTGTAACTTCTGGTTTTGTGTCTGCTAAATAGACCTCTAAGCTCAATAAAGCCAAATCTAATATTTCTTTTTCTTCAGTATCCGTGACTTCCTGCACTTCCTCTATTTCTTCTGTCACATTCTCTACTCCCTCTATCACATTCTCATTTGTCCCTTCTCTGCTATCCCCTTCTAATGATTCCTGACTATCATATAGTCAGTCCTCACCCTCCTTATCTTCCGTGGTTGCTTTCTTGTTTTTCTTGCAATCCCTTGCCAAATGTCCCTTTTTACCACATTTAAAACATTCACCCCTTTTCTTTCGCCCTTCAAAGTCCTCTGATCGCTGATCAGATTGTTTGTTTCCCTGGGTATTTCTCTTGCCTTTTTTCCCAGACTGTACTACATAAACTTCTGCTCCATCTTCTACAGAAAATACTTGGGCTTTCTTTTTCTTTTTGCTATTAAAATGCCTTTTGGCATGCCTAGCATATTCAAGTAATGACTGTAACCTGCTTGTACGATGATCTACCATGTGCTTTGTAATAAAGCTGCTTATGGGTGCAATACTGCCTTTCAAAAATGCATTCTTTAACTGCTGCTCATATGGGGAATCGTGTGTCTGATCTTCAGAAACCTGCATTCCACAATGGTTATTAAAACATTCTAATAGTCTGGCATAATATCTGTCAATAGCTTCACCTTCCTGTTGGATGCATTGATTAATGCAAGTCCAGTTTGCCCTAGGCTTCCATTTCTCAGAGATCCGGTCTGTAAGACCTTTCACTCTGTTGTCTAATTCTGCGCTGCTATGTGGGAGGGGCCTGAGCGCAGTGTCACAGGGATTCCAGTCACCACTAATCATGTGCCAATCTGGTCCCACAATTTGTCTGACTACTTTTTCTACCTCTTCTCCATTTAAATTATAACTTAGCCTCATTCCTTGCAAATCTTCTAAGAACTTTCTAAAATTAACTTTTGGATGGGGAATTCCCTCAGTGGCTTTCCAGATGTCTTCCGGAGTCCAGGGTCTATACACTAGAATAGTTGGGTCCTGACCTTCTTGCCCTGCCTGAGGATTAGGCACTTCTATAAGTGGGCATATTTCTTCTTTACTCATAAATCATGAATTTCTACCCATTTGATATAACTCAATGTCTCCTTTTGAGTTTCCTGCCCGTGTTCGAGACCTGGTCTCGACGGGATCTCTAACAAACGGTTTCGCTTTTGTAGTGTCTCTACTTACAGTGACAGCAGGATATCGCAGGGGTGGACTAACTTGTTCACTTGCCTCATATTCTGGTAAGGGAGGCGGAGGGGCTGACGCTATTACTAAGTTATTGTCCTCCTTATCTAAAAACATTGCTTTTGAATTATTATTTTTTTGTTCCCTTCGGTTTACTTCCTCAATCCACCTGTGTGCCTGAGGAATTCCTAATTGACGTTGCTTTTTTACCCGACCTTTAGAATCGGTTTTAAGCTGTTTGACAAGTTTGACAAGCAAGGATTTTTCTAATTTACCATCAAATTCATACTTATTAACCCATTTTGAATAGTATTTAATATTATCAGCATGCTGTGACTGCATGTATTTCGTGTCTTCGGTTAACGGCAGATTTTGGGATCTTTTTGTACAATTATTACCCATTTTGTTCTACCCTTTTAATCGTTACGTAACTCCTTATTTTTAACGTGGTACCACAGATTTTGTTATAGTCTCTTCAGAATGACTGCCTACCTGCTCTGTTTCCCTGATCTATGACAAGACAGTAATCTTTTTGTCCCTGACGTATAAACAAAGTTTTAACAAAATAAATACAAATCTAGTCCCTGATCTAAAACAGAAAAAAAGTAGATTCACCTTACCTGAGCCTTCGTGATTGATCACCTGGTTCGAGTAAACCCGTCCTTCACTCGCAGATCAGAAAGTGGCTGGCCTCTTTTGTATGACAATTCAGTCGGAGGGCTTTTCAACTAAGAAGACCCGATGTGGTTTCTTCCCCGTACGGTTTCAAGCCACCTGGCCTGTCTGATCCGAGGCGAAGTAAGGGTTTCCGGTCCGAAGGACCAATCTGTCAAAGGAAAAAACTTCAAAGACCAATACACGTAAGGTTCAGTTAAGGTATATTTATTTACTTGCCGCAAGGAGACAAAAACATGCAAATACAAGGATTTGTCTAACTACTAACAGGAAGTATGCTCATTCTTATACTATTTTACAAGACATGGCCTTCTATGGCTGACGTAATCAAACACAACTTTCAGTATTGTTCTACAGCAGATGTTACTCAGATTTTCTGCTGACATGACTAGATTTGTGAGAAACTTTTGAGAAAAACAACCTGGCCTTGGTGGGCACTAATTCGTTTACAAGCTTTCATTGTACAGTGTTACATTTCAAGGTACTCTTCTAATTCAGATACAAGCAAATGCTGATTGCAGTTCATATTTTCAAACAGGCTTTGTCCTAATTATCTATGGCTTCTACAGCTGTGTATTTTCTCACAGCACAAATGGAACTTCTTGTCTAAGCTTCAAACAAGTAGTATTGTTCTATTCATTATTTTCCTAACATAAGCAGGAATCATCTGCTTCTCAGTAAATTTCCAAGGCACAAGCAAGATTTTAGCTAACAATACAAGGTCAGAAAGCATCTGCAATTTGTACAGATTTATGCAGTATGAAATAGAATAAATGTGTCAACCCTTTTCAAGCTCTAAATGCAGTAAGCATATTACTAATACACACATTAATACATATTTTTCTGACATGTATCTATCCCTCTTCCATGTTCTAGTTATGTTGCAGGTGAGATTAAGCTCTCTTGAGTGGGTATTTATTACACCATTGAATTTGTGGCTGTGCGATATATCAGACAGGATAGGGTCCTTTGAGGATATATACTTGAAGCAGAGATCATCCCTCAGCAGCCTGTATGATCATACCTCTCAACCTGAAAACATCAAAAATCTGGACAAAGGCCCATGAAAAGTAGGTACAACTGGCCAAAAATGGGGACGCTGATTAACATAAAATTTGTATACAAAATCATGTAACCCCGCCCTCTCCAATGAAATTGTGGTATACCAACATGAAGATTGAAGTCACTAAATAATAATAAATAATGGCAGACATTTGAATTTCAGACATCATATCCCTCAGAAAATACATAATAATGCAAAACCCATTATTCTAGCAACCATTTGAGTTTACAGGAGCAATATTTAAAATCTTTCCCTATTTTGTGGGCCTTTGTCCCACTATTATTTTTGGCTTTGTCCAGATATCTTGTTTTGAAAGATTGAGAAGTATGACAACTACTTCACAGTCAGTTAACAAATGACATAATGACCACACCTAAAAATACAACCTTTTAAGTATTACAGTATGGCTGACTGTAAATAAAATGTGCATTTTAAGTCTGTTAATGGAAATGTTTCTGTTTATCCATGAATTAGAATTATTATGCCGGTGCAATTATAGTGACATCTCCAAGCTAAATCGTGAAGCTTGGCACCAGTTTTGAATGAGGCAAGGCCAGCAACAGGAAGATGAAGGAGCAGGAAACCTTTAAGACTGAGACCCCCCCCAAAAAAATTGTGGATACCCATGAAGCCAGCAGATAATGACAAGGATATATAAGGCTATATACTAATTCTGCACACCTCATTTGCATCCTCATTAAACTTGTCAGGACTTGCATCCTAAATTTGGATTCCAGACTAGCACTGGGAGAGGGGGGGGGGTAAAAGAAGGAAGCACATCTATTCTTGATGAGACAACTTGTTCTTCCGGATCAAAATACCACTGATTATTGTGGTAAAATTTCTCCTAAAGTTGTTAAGAGGTTCAAGGTGACTGCTATATGGAAATCTATATATGCAGCATTTCCAATAAAGCAGGGTCATAGATTGCCTTATATGCATGGCAGAAATCTCCTCTGAGTAGTCTGTGTGAAACCGAATAAAGTTGCAGTGATTTCATATGATCCACATAGGAAAGATGTTGAAGACCTTGTCCTTGTGAGGAACCTTTGTGGTCTCTCAAGTTGCTGTAGGTGCTTGGAAAGGTACATACCAAAAGGGGCATTGTACTCAATTATTGGCCTGATGAGGGAAGAGTACAGGGAGGTTCTAACGTCTTGTTTATTCTGGAGATAATGCCCTTACTTATGAGATGAGCAGTGTAGAATGCCCTTCTTAACACTGTGGAGACATGGTGATCAACGGTAAGGTTGTGGTCACCATGTGTGCCCAGGTCTCTCACCACTGAGTGCATACTTATGGTGGTGTTATTGATGTGGTAGTTAGCAGGAACATTACTCTTACCGAAACGGATGATAATACATTTTTTTGCATTGAGTTTAAGGCCATGACTTTGGCACCACTCACTTGCTTGTGTAAGACCCTCTTGTACTATGCTGACATCATTTGGAGATTCTATGACCACTTCCAGTTTGCAGTCATCAGCAAACTTGGTCAGTGACAGACCTTTAAAGCTTTCACTTTGGAGAAATAGATTCCAAATGGTAGAGGTCCCAGGGCTGATCCCTGTAGAACACCACAGGTTACAGGTCTGCTGTTGGAGGTGGATGCCCCTAATTTGACTATATGGGTTCTATCAGTGAGCCAATTAGTAACCATCTAATAATATATGGGTTGATAACTAGTTGGACAAGTTTTTCAATTATTCTTGAGTGGGGGCTAGTGTCAAAAGCCTTGGCTAAGTCTAGGTAGGCTGCATGAACAGATTTTCCCTCATCAAGAGCCTTGGTGACTGTCTTGAAGATGTCCACCAGGTTTAACAGGCAAGATCTCCCTTTGACAGATACAAACTGAGTAGGAGCAAGTGTCTGGAGGTTACCAATGTCTTTGTTGATAAGGTCCGTGATGATTCATTCCATGACCTTGCAGATAAAGCTAGTCAGGCTAATGGATCTATAGTTCCCAGGGTCAGTGTAAGAATCACCTTTGTACAAGGGGATAATGGTGGCCTGTGTCCATTCAGCTGGAATGAAGCCAGTGCTTAGTCTATGATTGAAAAGAGCACCCAATGGCATTGCTAATTCTTGTTTGAGACAATGTAGGACATGTTATCAAATCCCATGAATGCTGTGTTTTTGACCTTAGAGAGGGCATTCATGACATACTCTTTAGAGATATGGAGTAGAGAACAGGTGGTAGGGATGTCTTGGGATAAGTGTGGCAAGGAAAGGAGAGTGAAGTTTTCACAGAACCTGTTGGCTAGCAGGTTAGCAATGTCCACAGGCTTGGTATATGTGATATCATTAACTACCATTTCAGCATATATCTGAGCCTTTCCTTTTAGGTTACGGATGCAACCAAAGAACGCCTTATGGTTGTCTGTATCTGAGATTAGTTGAGGAAGCTAACTTGGATTCATAGTTAGCTTTGAAGAACTTCACAAGGAGTATAATTTGCTTGTTTAAGCTGAGGAGGGAGTGTTTCCAGTTTGGGGCTCACTCCGTCTTACTCAGAGACAGCAATTTCTTCCTCTTATTGTAAAGTCTGTTAATGACAGTTGTTCACCAGACAGGTTTGCTCTTCCTTGAGAAGCTGGTTTTGGTCCTTTCAGGTATGACCATGTCAATGCAGTTGTTCAGGTGTTTGTAGAAAGCATTTGTGTAGAACTTGGCATAGTTGCCAGTTCCATGTGAGGGGAGGAGGTGCAGTGAAGCTAGTAATATCATACCGTAAGACATTATAATCTGCTTTGGAGAGGGTTTTTACTTTAGTTTGTGCTATGGGAGTCAGGCGTGATAACTTCAAATGTGACTGATTTATGGCCAAATCTCACCAGGGGAGACCTCACAATGGGGGTACTACAGTAGTCCCCCAAATTGGTAAGCACCAGATCCAGGATGTTGGCACTCCTTGTGGGGGTGTCAACTAGCTGGTCCAGGGCATTGGTGTTAATAAAGTTGAGGAACCTTCGGGCAAGTGAGTTTCTGCGTGAGTAATTTTCCCAGTCAAGGGATGAGTAGTTAAACTCTCCGAAAAACATGGTGTTTGGATGCATCTTGATAGGCTCAAGTAGATCCAAATAAGAAGAGTGGGTGTCCTGATTCATGGATGGAGTCTTGTAGCTGGCAATGACTTGAATAGGTGTCAGTTAATTGCATCTGAAGTATCTCCAGGGAATCATACTGTCTAACCAATCTGGAGGTTTATTTTTCTTTAATGAATATTGATACACCTCCTCCTTTAGTTTTCACACCTTCAGCTTGTGGTCTGAATGTGTGGAAGGAGGTGTAGCCTGATATGGCTGGGGTGCTCTTCACATCCTTGAGCCAGGTTTCTGTGACTGCACAAATGTCAATGTCTTCCATGGTAAGAACTGCTTTCAGTGAATGTAGTTTCATGTTTAGGCTCCTAGCATTTGGCAGCAAAACCTTGAGGTTGTTCTTAGATGGAGTTCTTATGTCGGGAATTTTGCCAATGAGGCACTGCCTAAAAAATGCATTATGGGGGTGGCAAGGGCCTTGGCCAGTGGCTGAATTGCTGCAAATTTTATTCTGCTCAGGCTGTTTTTGAAAAGAATGGTTACTCTTTTGCTTCTCATGGATGAAAAGATGCCATATATCCCTACCTACTAACTTTTGAAGCAATGACCCATAAAAGGTGAGTCTCAGAGGCATTCATTGCCAGGAGGCTTTAAAATTAGGTGTTAACATTAAAAGTTCATAGATTCATAGGTAATTGATAGGCAATCAAGATATTCAGTAGATCACATTTAATACAGTCAGAAACACTTAGCATCAAGAATCCTCCTGCCACAGGAAGGAACACACAAGGTAGGTGCAGGGAGAATTGTGAATATCCTACCACAGGAAGGAACACAAAAGATAAGTGCAGGGAGAATTGTGAATATCCTACCACAAGAAGGAATACACAAAATAGATCCAGGAAGAATTGTGAATACCATCCAGTAGTGATGATCAGTTTTGAAAGTAGCATGGAAACTACTTTGAGTAATATGCAGAGGTACTTTATCCCATAGGTGTGGGCCATAACCGGAAATTAATCTGCCATGCCAATACATCTTATTCGTTTGTTGATAAAGGCTGAATTCCTTTATATGGGTGTTTCAGAAGCTGTTAGTTTTGTGAAATCATAGCAGTTCAAAGAGATTAGGGTTTTTCATGTCAAAAAAGGCTAAGAATATCACCAAGTAGGATCCTATAGAAGATAGAGTTCAGGGAGATAGTGATTAATTGGTCAGGATAACTAAGGGAGTTCATGTGTGTAACTACTTTCTTATATGAGTCTCAGACTAAATTCTCTAGGATGTTTCTTTGAAACTAGGCATAGTGAGGAAAGCTTAAAAAAATGTGAAGAGGGGTCCTCAAAGGAGTCCTCTACCCTATCTATGCACAATTCTATTTTCTATCAAAGCATATCAACAGCATGGTTATACGTTCATTACCTTTGATTATTTTGAGGTTGTTTTAAACAGAATCTTGGACTGAAAGATTTGTTAGATGTGAAAATCCCTGTCTAAATCCTTTAGCTGAAATCTCATTTGCTGTTCTAGCTGAGTAACCTAACAAAAGGCTTTGTAACACTAATCATATCACAGGTATCTGCATCCCAGGATCTCTGACATCTCACTCCTGTTATGGATCCCCATTACCTCACTGAAAGTATCCCCTATCCTAGTCCTAGAAATTGTTGATACTGGTCCCACAAATTAAATATGCTCTCATCCCAAATATTTTGTTTAACTGCTTGTGCTATGTGGTCACCAGCAGACTCACATTTTCCATGCTATTCCCTTGTCTGACATCCCAGTCCTGTGCCCAGCATACTACCTAAAAGCCATATCCCTTTCAATGTTAGGATCACTGGTTCCATAAAGAAGCCTGCCTCCTGCCATGTGGCTCACTCTTGTGGAAGAACCATAAACCCTCATGTTTCCACAACTGAAGCCACAAAATGTTGAGTCTCTAATCGCCCCCAAGCAGGTACTATCAAGTTTAACCTGAGCTTGTCTTAGACTGGAGCCCTGATTATTATACAAATGAATATTAGATGCTTCTTTAATCTATCCATATAAGGATAATTAATCTTCACTATATCCACCATACAATGCCCTGGGGATGATTGTCTTTCTCTCCCTATAATGGTAGCAGCTAGTGCAGGGCTTGATTTGGGGACTGTACAATTATCCCTGTCAAACTGTTTCTAGTTCCTGTGTTCCTCCACCATTGAGTGTGTCCTTCATCTGGTGCCTTCCGTCACTGATGCTATTCACTTATGCATCTGAAGGCTAGCAAAGCTTCTCAAACAATTCAGTCATCTGTCTGATGAGTGCCCCCAGCTTTGCAGTCACCAGTATCTCTGCTATGACTACTACTTGTTAAGCATAAAGTTTAAGTTAAAGTGACAAGTCCAATTTAATCTTGGCCTGTTAGTTAAAGATCTATTCAACTCCCCTTGCTGCTCCTAACATTTTCTTTAACTTTAGTAAGAAGCCATACAGCTCATCTTCTTAGTATATGAAATCTGGGGACAAAGGTCCACAATCAGGGACAGA